>NW_007579687.1:132064-135679 GCF_000690725.1 Stegastes partitus | reverse complement strand
AAGCCCTTTGTGATGTTTTCCAGAGAAAGGTAGAGCAGCACAACCCTCAGTGACTCTGGTCTCCTCCATCAGAACATGTGAGCAGAACCTAGTGGACTCTGGTCTCCTCCATCAGAACATGTGAGCAGAACTTAGTGGACTCTGGTCTCCTCCATCAGAACATGTGAGCAGAACCTAGTGGACTCTGGGCCCTCTGTGCAGCCATCAGGTGAAGAAGTGCCTGATCAGTGTGTCTAACTCGTAGCTTGAGTCATGAGCTGCTGATGAACATTCAGACCTAAACAACCACTGCTGACCTGCAGACGCACAATAAAGCCACATGTCCTGATGTTCTGCGTTTTGTTCGGTGTTTTTGTGAGTGTGTGTTTGCATCTTCCGCCTGCTGCACATGAACAGAGCAGCTGCCTCCAGCGGTTCTTACGTAACCGACCAGAACACAAGACGACACACGTGGACGCCTGTGCAGCTCGAGGACACCAGAACACACAAAGACTAACGAATGAAGGCAGAACCATGAAGCACAGAACAGAACGAGGAGGAAGTTCACAGACTGACACCAGATCAGTTCTACATCCATCCAGGTGCCTCAGTCTGAACACTGGACCTGGTTCTGTTCATGTCCTCTGTCAGCAGCTGGTAGCATCAGTATTATGGGATGGATCATAGTGGTACCAGTTTAATGTCTATGACATAGAGTCAGAGAAACAATCATCGGTACCCTGGATGTGGTTCTGGTTCTGATCAGTCACCAGAGGAAACTTTACAAAGTGCATTCTGGGTAAACGTTCCAGGCTCATACCAGCATGTGTGGTGATGCTGGGTCAGAACCAGTTCTAGAGGGAGGACCGGTTTATCTCCTGTAACCAACGTAACAGAAATGTTCAGAGAATGAAGTCAAACTTTGCCTCATTAGATAAAGTGACAGCAGAACAGAATCTGGTTCAGGTGAGATGTTCTGACTGGTTCCTCATAATGACCTTTCACCTTCTCTTCTTGGCTCCGCCCCTCCTGCAGATGTGGAGTGGTCCTGAGAGGCTGTTGGCTCTGGACGAGTTGATTGACAGGTGTGAGACGAGTCAGGTGAAGCACGTGATGCAGGTGATCGAGCCTCAGTTCCAGAGAGACTTCATATCGCTGCTGCCCAAAGAGGTACGGCACCGTCGCCCCACTGTCTGGCTGCAGGCCCACATTAAAGACGGTCCTGCTAACAGAACTCTGGTGCTGTTCTGGTTCCAGTTGGCGCTGTACGTGTTGACCTTCCTGCCTCCCAGAGACCTGCTGCAGGCCGCTCAGACCTGCCGGTACTGGAGGGTCCTGGCCGAAGACAACCTGCTGTGGAGGGAGAAGTGCCGCGAGGAGGGTAAACGTACAGAAGACACATTTATATAGAATATACATCATATACTACATATTAATACAGGCTGCAGGTGTGTCGGTGGNACCTGAAGGCTGGTTTACCTGAAGGCTGGTTTACCTGCTTCTGTTTGTGGAGACGTCAGACTGGAAGTAAACCAGCAAAACCATTAACGTCCGCAGTGCCTTGAAACGGGTCCAGTCTGTATCCGACACAGCCGGTTACACGTTTACTGCCCCTGATGTGTTGCTGCCCCCGATGTGTTACTGCCCCTGATGTGTTACTGCCCCTGATGAAAAACTACGCTAGCTGCCTCTATGACGAGCTGAAGATGCTATCCCATTGCAGTGTCGTAGCACTGACTCTGTGTAATTTATTAATGCTAGGCTACGTTAGCTGCTGTTGTTAGATCATACTAGCATGATGTAGCGATTGCTATGTAGCTAGCTAGCTAGCTCTGCATGTAACCAGTATTCCAACAAAGCAACATTGTCTTCTAGTCACAGCAGCCATGTGTGGACAGCAGCAGGTTGTTCTGGTTGTACTGCTCACTAAGACTAGTTCTGCTGGTTAGTATCCACTAACATTCACTACAGAGTAACTGCCTGCTGCTGGTTAGTTCTGCTGGTCACCAGCCTCAGCTCGGTTAGCAGCAGATTATGAATATTAATGTCCTGAAGCCAGTTGTCTTTATACGAGTCTCTCTGGTGGCCAACCAGGAAGTGACGCCTCCTCTGGTCTCGACCATAGATAAGTCTAATAAAGGTTAGATGTCTCGTCCGCGCTGTCGGCCAATGGAATCGCACGGCCACACTGGCGGCCATCTTGGCTCGGTCCGCTCACTCACCCATAGCATTGTGTTGTGGTGGTGCATGGACTTTTTAAACAACCACAACTTGCTCAGTTTTCTACCGATTTCCAGACGGTTTGGTTTGTTCTAAACGTCAGAGGTGTAGCTATAACTGATGGATAATGATGTTACGCTCTCACAGCCAGCAACAATTAGTATTTTAATTGTTGTGTATTTTATTTGTATTTTTGTCATTTGAATTGTTGCCACCTTAATAAAATTTGTAAGAAACCAAACCGTTTGTAAATCCGTCCAGATTCCAGCGAGATCAGAGTATCTAGGTTTGTGCAGATCACTCAGCTTCCTTCACGACCACAGGTTCCTCCCATCTGGCCTTTATTATACGTGTCTATGGTCTCTACAGGATTACACAGTGAGAGGCTCCACCTGGTGGAACAACCAGGTACTGCAGCTGGTCTATGACATGACGGGCTTGATCCTGTTTGGAAAATTGAATCAGCTAATAATAAATATTAGAAAAGGCCGATCAATAACGCTGATCAATAGCTGTGATCTGTGTCGGCCTGTTGGATGTGGAACTGTTGGTTTATCTGCAGGTCACCAAGTAGAACATCACCGCTGGCTGTGGGTAGTGTGATCTGCACACACACACACACACACACACACACACACACACAGTGGAGGCTCAGGACACACACACACACACACACACAGACACACACACACACACACTGGAGGCTCAGGACACACACACAGACATACACACACATACACACACACACAGTGGAGGCTCAGGACACACACACACATACATACACACACACACCTAGACACACACACATATACATACACACACATATACATACACACACACACATATACATACACACACCTAGACACACACACACGCGCCGCTCGGAGCTCCGCCCCCTCCCACGCACAGGGGCGTGTCCTGCGTGTTTCTGCTGCAGTCTCGCCGTTCAGACCGTCAGTGTTCAGCAGCAGCAGCGGAATCAGGAGCTGATCAGATATCGGAGGCTCATCGATCACCGTCCGTTCACGGATCGATGGATCAGTGACGTCAGTCGGCTGTTTTCGGGGCTCTTCGGATTTTCCCTTCGGTTGTGTCGGGGCGGGGGGGCAGCGGGGCATCATGGGCTTCTACGGCACCCTGAAGCTCATCTTCTACAAGGTGAGTATCGATCCCTGATCGATCACCGATCGGCTCCCACCGGGTCGGGCTCGCGCACCGGGATGACGAGGCGTTTCTCTCCGTGACAGCGGAGTGCACCCGCAGCGTGTGCGCGGGTCGGTAAGCGCGTGCGTGCGAGGAGCACTGCGGAACCGGGAGACAGAACTCCTGTCCTCTGCGCGTCTGATTATTGATTATTGATCATTGGTTCACTGGTTGATGTAGTTCATCCTGAATCAGCAGCAGAGATCAGACCGG
>NW_007579687.1:129758-131043 GCF_000690725.1 Stegastes partitus | reverse complement strand
TGGTGGAGGTGATGGAGATGGTGGAGGTGATGGACCTCCTGAGCAGCTCATGAGGGCCACTGGTGTCTGCAGCTGAAGGACACCTGCTGCAGCTCACCTGTCCGTCCACTCAGAGCCTCACAGGGTTCTGTTCCCTTCTTCCAGAGCTTCAGTGTTTCTGCTGCACTTTTCACCAGTTTGTGTTTTCCGTCCAGATGAAGAGGAAGCTGGACCACGGTCCGGACGGACGGACGTTCCCTTCAGGGAAGAAACACTGCAAGGGCACCGGACCGCTCAGGTGAGCAGCTCTTTAGTTCTACACGTCTGACTTGTGTAGCAGGTAGCCATGAAACGTCCCCATTGTTACCTGACATGTGGTTAGTTTTCTGTACAGGTGAGCAGCTGAGGGAGCGTCTGAAAGCTGAAAATAGTTTTTTCTGTTTTACAGTTTCTGGTTCTGACAAACGGTGTCATATTGGTGATTTTTTTAAAGACAATGAACCTTTTGAATGCACCTGCATTGCATGTAGTTACTACAGTCCTAGTTACTAGTTACTAGGTACTAGTTACAGTTACTGATGCTCACCTGTACCCTCTACCTCTCTGCAGTCCTTCCGGTCTGGTTCAGGCCACGCCCACCACATTTGGAGACCTGCGGTTAGCCAATGGGCACTCGGCTCGGCGGCGGCGGGTCACATCCGGCCCGCCTCCGTCCGGCCTGCAGGACTGGCTTCACACCTTCCAGGTAGGTTTCCTCTTCGTTCAGGCTGGAGAGCTAACTGCTAACTTGCTAGCTCAGTTGTGTTTCCATAACAGCGTGGATGTGAACTTCTGTGCCAATCTGGGAATTTTTGTGAGAACTCAGTTACCTTTTTCCTGCTGCGATGTTTCAAAATGGGCATGAAGAACGCGTTCTAGGAACACTGGAGACCACTGAGGACTGAGTGGGCCTAAATTAGCCTCTAGCTAGCAACTTAGCTAGCTGGCTAACAGCTCAATAAGATGTCAGTTATGGAACAGAAGTGAGGACGTGCAGCGTCGTGGCTCAACCTCCATCCCCAGGTCCAGCAGCTCTGATGGTTCCGCTGAGGAACACAGTTTATACGGACTTTATTGAAACTTCGGGCTCCAAAGCAGAACTCACAACAACCAACCAGAGTCCAGCTGTGATCGTGGTTCTGAAATGAGCCGAGAACAGCAGAACTTAGTTTCAGAAACTGAACTGCTTTAATAAAACACACATCAGCAGCTGAACCCATCCATCATCTCTACACCTTCATCCTCACCAGGGTCATGGGGGGCGGAG
>NW_007579687.1:119523-126023 GCF_000690725.1 Stegastes partitus | reverse complement strand
CAGCTTCATAAATAAGGCTTATTATTAACAGCGCCGCGCCGCTGCAGGCAGCACTGTTGGAGCTGAATTCAGTGAGAATACACATGCAGCTAGCCATCATTAGCAGCACTGCTCATACAAACCAATGAAACTAGCACTGATGTTAGCATACAGTGATTAGTAAACAGTAGGTATTGTTTTGTTCGAGCGCAGTGACACCCATCAAATCTGCAGTGGCTAATGTTAGCCTATAGCATATAAGTCACTTTTGTGTTCTGGTCGCTTCAAACACCAACTTTACACTAAAAGTAGAATTGGAACTTCTGTAGTTGCTTTTAGCCTAATGGGCTAACTACTGCTATCTCAGACTGCTCATGACAATTTAACTAATGTCAGCTTGCACACAAGCAGAACTGCAGTAGCTTAGTAATCCAGCGTTTGAGTCCTGTTGGTTTCAAATACCAGCTTTACACTGAAGATATGATTGAATGATAAATACAAACATTTTAATAGCTGTGGTTGACTGACTAGCTTAGGTTAGCTTATACTGATTATTAAACTATTACTGTAATTAAACCAATGTTAGCTTAGTAATCCAGCGTTTGAGTCCTGTTGACTTCAAAATGTCAGTTTACACTAACATAATAAATAAATTAAGTAATGAATAAAGCAGTCATTTGATAGCTGTGGTTGCTTTTAGCTTAGCAGGCTAGCTTAGATTAGCTCATACGACACTCTAGACAATGAAACTAATGCTTGCTAGCAGCAGAATAATTAAACTGTTGCTCATGTTGGTATGTTAGCGTCATTCTAAGGTAAAATCATGTTTAGTTATGCTATCTGCTGTAGCTAACGTTAGTGATGGGCAAACGAAGCCTTGTGAAGCATTGAGGCTTTCTTTCTTTTTGTACCGAAAATGATTCGAAGCTTCAGGGCTTCGCTGTGGGGAAGAACAGTGACATCTGTTGGTAGACTGGAATTATAGCAACTGTTTCATAATTTGACCGAAGCACTGGCACAAAACATCTTGGTTTCAATCCCAAATGTGTGCATTAAAACTCATTTAAAGTTGCATGTTAATAAACAGATTTTAAGTTACTAGCGATGTGGCATCTGTTTCTTTTTGTTTAGCAATACAAGTAAATATTACATTAAAAATATGAAGGTACGTGGTAATGGCTGGATTTGATCTTTCACACAAAGAGAGAGAAAAACCAAAAGCCTTGAGCTTTGTCTGCAGAGATATACAACAACGGCTTAGGACTTTTTGTGTAACTGTAGTTTTCAGGCTGTATTTCATTTATCCATGTATATGTATCAATTATGTTTTTTTCATTTTAGGCCATATGACTGAAGTATGATCTGACAGAAGTGTCAGTAGTTGTGCTTGTGAACATGGGCATTGCTAAAAGCAGCAGTGCTTGTGCAACATTTATTTTTCAAAGATTTTTATTAAGAAACAGGATTTTTTCCGCTGTGCTGGGTTTCAGACGGCTTCTTTTCTGACTGACAGTTTCTCCAGCCTTAGAAAAGACTCTCACAAGGGACAGAGGATGCAGGTGTGCATAGATGTTTAGTTGCTAGTTGGAATAAGGTGGGATACACTGTTTTCCTGGTCATCCAGTATTTCAGAGGGTCTTCAGATCGTCCCAGGTGTGGTTCCTTCAGATACCTAGGGATGCAAAAAAAGAAACATTTGTGAGTGGAGAAAAAAAAAAGCTTTTTTTTTTTTTTTTAAAGCACAGAGGGATGTACACGATACCTGTGCACTTCCACAGTGGCGCTGGCAGTGAAGTTGGTTGTCTGATTCCGTGCCACGTGATCATCCAGAAGGGCCCAGCGGTTGAAGTCCTGTTGGTCTGAAGGCCCGGCTCTTGGTGAAGGCACCACAGGAGTTGATGCTTGCGGAGTGTCATTTGTCATTACACTGGCACACTCACGAGTTAGTCGTTCCACTGCAGCTTGACGATGTCCTTGGTTGCAAAATGCCACTTCTTTGAATCTGGGGTCAAGCAACGTGGCAACCGCCAACACCGTGACCATTTCCAGCTGACCAAACTTTTCCATTAAATTATTTTTTAGATTGGTGGCAAGTTTGGCATCAATGCTGCGGGGCATTTGGTTACACTGTCCTGCAATAAAATGCTTGAGCATCTTTATAAGGGGAATAGCCTTGGACCCTCCTACGCTTTTCTCAACGCACCTGAATGAAAACATATGTACTGTTAGGTCCCAGGTTCTACGAATGTCATGATGCTGATAAAATCTGAATATCACAAATCACATCTTACCTTGGTCGGTGTTATTAAGTTGAAATGTTCCCACACAGGGGACCGCTTTCTGCCACTTGAAACATTCGCCATAACTCGCAATATAGAAACTCCTCTCTCAAAACCCACGTCTGAGTGTCACTGAAGCATCGTTCTTAAGCGCCAAAACGTTCAAGCTGTCAACCAATGAAACGCTTCGTGAACCACCGGTGACAACCGCAGCTTCAGACGTCACCAGTCACGTGACAGTTGTCGCTCGATACAAGCTCCGACACTTTGAGTCGACACACGGCGGTTAGACCGGCACAAGCTTCGGTGCTCCGGCATCATTTGCCCATCTCTAGCTAGCGTTAGCTTCTACCACAGGGCAACAGCTTCTTGTGCCTCAGTCAGAACTGTCAGGTGTTTACCTGCAGCCTCATCAGTGTCGTCATCACCACACAGTCACTGACAGTCAGTCCTCGGTGACGGTGGAGTCATGTTGGATTTTGGTATCAGGTCGACAGTCAGCCAGCTGATTGTTACACATACGTTGGTGCTGATGACCGTGTTTGTGCTCTGCAGGTATATCAGACTGTGAATCATCTCGGCGCAGGAGATGCGCGGCTGCGTTCAGTCCGTGGAAGTCGGCCTACATCCGGCAGCACCGCATAGAGACCAACTGGAGGCAGGGCGACTCCGGGGAGCCGATGGTAAACTCAGCACCGACACTCAGGTTCATGTGTTCACCTGGACGGGTCACGGAGCTGCGTCTGTCTGCAGGTGCTGAAAGGTCACGACGACCACGTGATCACCTGTCTGCAGTTCAGCGGCGACCTCATCGTCAGCGGCTCCGATGACAACACGCTCAAAGTGTGGTCGGCCGTCAGCGGAAAGGTAGGCCCGATCTCCTGTTACCCGACTCTGAGCGGGTTCTGGTGGTTCCACATGTGTCAAGTCAGGCAGGTGTCACGTCCTGAGCTCCTCCTTTAAACGCTCACACCAGCTTGTTCACCTGAATGCACCTGTTCTGAGCTGTGTTCTGCTCCTCGGATGGTGTCGCCCGTTTAGAGACCGAACTGGGCTCGGTTTAGATTCACAGCTTCATCTGCATCCAAAGCACAAACTGGAGCAAGAGAGGTTCATGTAAACACATCATGTCTTCATGGGAACTGGACCACGCTGCTGGTTTCCTGCTTCAGCTGAACTGATGAGTAGTGAACCCCCAGAACCGGCTCATTTTCACTCACTGAGGTTCACGTTTCAGCATCAAGTCCTGCAGCTCTGTGGAACCAGAACCACATGAAGGAGGAGACAGAACTCAGAGATGTGTTCTGTCAGCAGGACTCAGTCAGAACCATGGAGACCAGAGAGACAAATGTACTTCATTCCTGACAAAAACATAGAAGCCTGGATTGACCAGGTTTCCACAGAAGCCTGTGACGCTGGAGGCTCCTCGTAGCTTCACTGGTGGCTTCATGAGCGGTCGTCTGCTGAGAAGGTCCGTTCTGTCTGTTGCTGCTGAGTCGGCGAGTTTCTCATAAGACAGGAGACATTTTAGAACCATGAAGTGGTTCTGATGGACTCCAGCTGAGCTTGTTCCACTTCACTTTATATTCGACCCGAATCAGAGTCAAACAGACGACAGAAGCCTGAAAGTGGGTCGCCGTGACCCGAAGGGACACACAGAACCGACGGAGGCAGCAGGACCGCTGGTTCTGGAGTCGCTGTTTAACTCTGTGACGCCAGGATGTCACAGAACCGTTCAGAACCTTCAGAACTCCAGGTGTGTGTCTCCTGGACCTGTGACGTCAGGAGGCTCAGAATGGTGGAACATATGGATACATAGAGTCCATTAGTGCAGATACAGAACCAGATGGTTCTGAGGAGTTCAGGAGGGACCTCACCTCACCTGGTTCCAGCTGGGTCTATCTGGTCTACCTGGTTCTACCTGGTCCTACCTGGTCCTACGTGGTTCTATCTGGTTCTACCTGGTTCTACCTGGTCCTACCTGGTCCTACGTGGTTCTATCTGGTTCTACCTGGTTCTACCTGGTTCTATCTGGTTCTACCTGGTTCTACCTGGTCCTACCTGGTCGTAAGTGGTCCTACCTGATTCTACATGGTCCTTTCTGGTTCTACCTGGTTCTACCTGGTCCTACATGGTCCTACATGGTCCTATCCAGTCCTACGTGGTTCTATCTGGTTCTACATGGTTCTACCTGGTGGCTGTCTGAGCGTGCCGGTAAAGTGCAGTCAGGTGATGACACAGACACACAGAAACAGTCGGTGTGTGCGTCTGGTTTCGGCTGAACATTCCCTACCTGGACATGCCTGGACACACCTGGACACACCTGGACACACCTGGACACACCTGGACACACCTGGACACACCTGGACACGCCCAGACCTGCCTGACTCAGCAGCGTCCACGTGACCGGTAACATCGGCTGGTAGCATCAACCGGAGCAGCGTGTGAGGCGTTCAGGGAACATCGGTACAATGCAGCATCTGGCCATGGGCACTTGCAGCAGTTGTTTAGCCTGTGTCCAGCTAATGAAGAGGACTGGTGACTAAATAAATATATTTCCAGGTTAAAACATTTTACAGATGTCTCGTCTTGTATCACTGAAGATCATTACATCATAACTAAGTGATGCAGAAACAGCTGTTCATCAGCTGCATGGAGCACGAACAGCTGTGGCAGTGCTGATCCAACCCCCCCATATGTACTCACCAGATCATTAGCTGGTGTGACCAATGAAGAAAGTTGGCAGCACCAGTGCTACCATTGGAAAAGTTAGTCTGGAGCCCTGCTACAGAATCATAAGAAACCACGGATCCAGTCTCTGAGGACCTCCTGCTGCCCACTGCTCTTCACATGGTGTCAACAATGACTGATGAGATGACCTCCATGACCTCCATGACCTCCATGACCTCCATCCTCCATCCTCCTTGTTCCTGTCACTGATCACTGAGCAGGTTGTTGCTGCTGCACTATGTGACTGCTCATCATGTTTAACGTCAGTAAGTTTAAACTGACTGGGGGGTGGGTCGGGGGGGGGGTGGAACATCTTTCTACTGCTGATGAGCAGGGTAGAGAGGAAAAGTCTGGAGACATGGAGATAGTTCAACATCTGCAGAACGAGGAGACGACATTAGTTCCAGGTTTTAACATCTACAAAACAAATACAGAAGTCCAGGTTTCACTTTAATTTCCTGGTCTTCATGGTTCTGACTGAGTCCTGCTGACAGAAGACGTCTCTGAGTTCTGTCTCCTTCTTCATGTGGTTCTGGTTCCTCAGAGCTGCAGGACTTAATGTTGAGGGGAAACATGAAGCTCAGTGAGTGAAACGAGGCCTCAGAGACCCGTCAGTGGGTCAGTGACTCGTTAGTTAACCCAGTTTGGTTCGTTTGGAAAGTGTGACTGATGAACAGGAGAACACTCAGTCATCAGGTTTCCTCCCCCTCCTCCCCCTCCTCCTCTCCTCCCTCCTCTCCTCCTCCAGTGTTTGCGGACGCTGACCGGTCACTCCGGTGGCGTCTGGTGCAGTCAGATGAGCGTTTCCATGGTGATCAGCGGCTCCACCGACCGGACGCTGCGTGTTTGGGACGCTGAGAGCGGCGAGTGTGTTCACACGCTGTACGGACACACGTCCACCGTGCGCTGCATGCATCTCCACGGCAACCGGTAACATGCACACACACACATCAGGAACATCTAACATTTAGCTGCACTCATCTCCATGACAACACATGCTGCCTACAGCGGTGGCAGCGTCATGACGTGATACCAGAATACTGATGGAATCACTGATTTATGTACACTGAACAAAAATATAAACACCCCATGTCAAATATTGTTGCCATGTGGAGTTAGCAACTGTAAATGAGCATTTGCTGACATTTTATTGTACTAAAGTAATATTTCTCTTGATTTGTGTATAATGTTTAATCCAACTTGCTCTCAGTGAGCATCACTCAGTGAGTTGTTTTTTTACTCAGTGCATGGGTGGGCATGTCCAGTGGGTGATCAGACAAAGTGAGCAACACCTGGACAACCCTTGGACTGGGGACAATAAAGGCCACCCCAACATGTCAGATTTTGTCACAAGTCATGATGCCTCAGATGTCGCAATGCGGGAGCGTGCCATTGGCATGTTGGATGCAGGGATGTCCACCAGAGCAGTAGCTGCACGGCTCGATGTCCATGATCGAACCATCGGCCGTGTAAGAGTTCGTTTCCAACAGACTGGCACGACTGCAAATCGAC
>NW_007579687.1:115786-116773 GCF_000690725.1 Stegastes partitus | reverse complement strand
AAACTGGAATCTGTCTGATAAATATGATTTAAACCAGTTCAGCGCAGTCCCTTTAAGTCCAATTTAAATGTTCATAAAAGTCTTATATTTGACATAAGGGGTGTTTATGTTTTTGTTCAGTGTATTTAATTAGTTGACATTATTTTGGAGAAATCTGTTTGTACTGTGACATGAAAGATATTTTTTTGTAAATTCTTGTGAAAGGTGAGAAGTTCTTGTCAGTGTGTACATCTCCACAAACACACAGTGACCAACATCCACATACATGACAACAAACACACACACACACACACAGTGATGGTATGACTGGGCACCACAGCATAAAACCACACACTGATTGGTCAGCAGCGCGCTGACATCATGCCTCTGTGTGTCAGGGTGGTGTCGGGTTCCCGCGACACGACGCTCAGAGTGTGGGACACGGCCACGGGTCGCTGCCAGCACGTGCTGACGGGTCACGTGGCGGCGGTTCGCTGCGTTCAGTTCGACGGACGCCGCGTGGTGTCGGGAGGATATGACTTCATGGTGAAGGTGTGGGATCCCGACAACGAGGTGTGTCTGCACACGCTGCAAGGACACACAAACAGAGTGTACTCACTGCAGGTAAACATAACACGAACAACAGTAAACGCAACACTAACAACAGTAAACATAACACGAACAACAGTAAACGCAACACTAACAACAATAAACACAACATGAACAACAGTAAACACAACACTAGCAACAGGTAGACACAACACTAACAACAGTAAACACAACACTAACAACAGTAAACACAACATGAACAACAGTAAACACAACACTAGCAACAGGTAGACACAACACTAACAACAGTAAACACAACACTAACAACAGTAAACGCAACACTAACAACAGTTAACGGAACACTAACAACAGTAAACGCAACACTAACAACAGTAAACACAACACTAACAACAGTAAACGCAACACTAACAACAATAAACACACCACTAACAACAATAA
>NW_007579687.1:112563-113756 GCF_000690725.1 Stegastes partitus | reverse complement strand
AACACTAACAACAGTAAACGCAACACTAACAACAGTAAACACAACACTAACAGCAGGTAAACACACAACAGACACAAAGCCAATAAGCTTGTGTCCCTGCAGTGTGTCTGTTCTGCTGTAGTTGTGTTTCAGTTGTAGCTTTGTGTGTGTCTCTGCAGTTTGACGGTGTGTTTGTGGTGAGCGGTTCATTGGACACGTCCATCAGAGTTTGGGACGCAGAGACAGGTGAGACCTCACCTGTGTTTACCTGTGTAATCTGAGTGGAAGCCGTGTAACTGATCAAACTGATGCTGTATTTAACTAGAATCTGAAGACAGTGTTCATAAAATCACCAAATCTCTGATAAAGGGTTTGATTTTGGTGATTGTTAAAGATGACAGTCTTATAAACCGGCTGGTGTTGGAGCTCAGATGGTTAAATTGCACTAAATAAACCAAATTTTTCCTTTATGTCAAAGTTCTGACTTTGTCGCCTCCAACAGTGGAGACATGAAGTCTTTAAATCCAGGTAACTGCTTCTCACCTGGGCCTTGTGTTGTCCAGGTAACTGTGTCCACACTCTGACTGGTCACCAGTCTTTGACCAGTGGGATGGAGCTCCGAGACAACGTCCTGGTGTCTGGAAACGCCGACTCCACCGTCAGAGTGTGGGATGTCCGGACAGGACAGTGTCTCCACACACTGCAAGGTGAGGACAGGGGGAGGGACCAGCAGGTGAGAACAGGTGAGAGAACTCGATGTGACTCCACAGAGGACCAGTGGGTTGAACAGTCTGACACTGATAAAGAGAATATTGGTTGACTCTTGGTTGGCTCACTATCAGGCACAGATCCATCTATGTTTTGTTAAATTTTGTCAGGAATATTCTGTTGATGCGATCTCCAAAGATACTACATGAAAGGCTATTTTCTCAGTTTGCTCAACATGATTATCGAACACGATTCGTAACACAAAGACGGTTTGTTCTGCCTAAAGCACCAACAGGTGCAATGCAGAAAACAGTCACATCCAGAGCCGTGGTGGTGGATTCACTGCCACTGGATTTATCAATCAATCAATCAATCAAATTTTATTTATATACCACTTTTCATGTGCAACAACAACAACGCAAAGTGCTTTACAACATTTAAAAACAACAAAGCATTTAAAAACATTACAACATTTAAAAAAATATCATAAACCCGTCCCTCCCACC
>NW_007579687.1:106646-111738 GCF_000690725.1 Stegastes partitus | reverse complement strand
CCTCACCGTGGGTTCTGGTTCTGGCTACTGGTCTGGATAAAAGGCTGCTGCCGGAGGACCTCAGGATCCACGAGGGTCGATACGGTAAAAGCAGGTCAGATAAATAACTGGGCGCGAGGCCTTTAAGACACTTATAAACCAATAAAAGAACCTTAAAATGGATCCTGAAGCGGACGGGGAGCCAATGCAGCGACCTTAAAACAGGTGTAATGTGATCCCGCCCTCTGGTCCTCGTCAGCACGCGAGCGGCTGAGTTTTGTAATAATTGTAGATTTAAAATATTCTTTTTGGGAAGACCAGAGAGCAGGGCATTACAATAATCTAACCGGCAGGAGATAAAAGCATGCATTAGCACCTCCTGCTGGCCTGAGAGAGAAACGGGCGGACTCTGGCTGTGTTCTTGACATGATAAAACCTATTTTCACTATATTTAGTGCAACAGGATACTAGAGATCGGTTCAACATTTTGTTGAAACAATATTTACAAGTTTTTGAGAAGGTGTAGACAGTAAAGTGGTGTTTCAAAATAAAATGTAATGCTGGTGAGAGCTAAGAATGTAAAATGTAATTTGCCCTATTTTCTTGGATTCAATTGGTTGAAGAACAGGATGGATGAAGATGTTGTGTAAGGTCATTCTGATTGTGTGTCTACGATGAAGAATTATGAGTTAGATTAATAATGATGGATTTATAATTCTGTATGTATAGTGTCCTGGATGACAATTTGTTTCTCTTCCTTATTTTGTAAAGAGTTTTGTAATGAGTTGCTATGTTTGTTTTGTTTGTTGTTGTTGTGTGTATAAGTGTGATTGTGCATGTGTGTGTGGACCCCAGGAAGAACAGCCAGTGCTAATGCTGGTGCTAATGGGGATCCTCATAAACGAAACGAAGTATCGTGGAGCATGTAGTGTCTTCTATGTCTTACTCATTTTGTCACTTTGTTGTCATTGTGTCATGTTTTCGTTGGTTTTGTCCCATTGTGGTGGTTTTGCGGTTGTTCTTCCCCGGTTGTGGTTGTTCACTGTCCTTTCTCTCGGGCGTTTTGTCTAATTTTTTTGTCATCTTTCATCTCTTTGTTGCTGTTTTGTCTCTTTGTGGTCTTTTCTGTCCATTTTTCCTCATTTCATGTCCTGTTATGAACTCTGTCTCTCTTTCATGTCTCTAGATTTTTTCGTTTGTCTCGTGTTACATTTAGGATGTTTGGTTTCATTGTGTTATTTTGCATCTTTCTATGGTTGTTTTTATCCTATTTTGACTAGTTTGTGTCTCTTTGTGGTAACTTTGAGAGCATTTGCTACAAAATTCATATAAACTGGGCAGTAGTTTCAGATATTTCAGTCCGGAACTAGTAACAGAACCAGCATCGGAGATGTGCTTGTCCTGGGAGCTCAGTGTTGCTGGATCACCCAGTCCAGATCCAAGCACAGCCACAACTTACACCCAGAACCTAAATCAAAGTGTTGCTGCACCGATTCACATCATTCAGAACTCCAGTGTTGGCTGCTCACGCCGTCGTCTTGTGTTTCTTTCAGGACCCAACAAACACCAGTCGGCCGTGACCTGCCTGCAGTTCTGTAGAGGTCTGGTTCTGTCCAGCTCTGACGACGGGACGGTCAAACTGTGGGACCTGCAGACCGGAGCCTGGCTGAGGGACGTGGTGGCGCTGCAGAGCCGGGGATCAGGTGAGAGGACAGGCTGGTGGATGTTTCCAACTGTTGAACCGTCTGGTGATACAAGGTGGAGTCATCAGCATAGAAACACACTCACAGAGCTGACTTCTGTTCAGGAACAGTCTGGATCCTTCAGTACCAACGTCAAGAGCAAATATTCTGCACATTCACAGATTTATGCTTTTATTTTTAGGGTCTGGTTTAGGTGTGACGGGCGTGTCGTCACTACAATGGCACCATGTATGCATCAGGAGCTGCAGAAAGTTTACCAGTTCTGTTTTTACCTGATACTCACCTGAACCAATCACACGTCTTTGGCTCCCCCCAGGTGGCGTGGTGTGGCGAATCCGAGCGTCCGACACTCGGCTGGTGTGCGCCGCTGGCAGCAGGAACGGCACTGAGGAGACCAAGCTGCTGGTGCTGGACTTCGATGTGGATGACAAGAAGAAGGAGACGGACTGAGAAGGTCGAAAAGGAGAAGCTGCTGATGACCAAAGTCACGACTGCTGTGGATGTGAAGAGCCTGCTGATTGGCTGGTAGATGGACAGAATAAAAACGTGATGGACGAGTGTCTGAAGCTCTGACCAAAGCTGGGATGGTTTCTATGGCGACGCACTGGTCTCCGTCAGAAGATGTGTTGCTGAATGTAGGACTGAGGAGGCTTTTCCTGCTGCTGAACCAACCAGGAGGCCGACGGCGCTGTTTGATCACCAGATCTACCGAATCCTGACGTCTGAAGACACTCATGCAGCTTTTAGAGGCAACAGAGACGAGTGCTGCTGCAGATGGTTCCACTTTCTTCTCAGTTCGACAGTTTGCAGCTCATCTGCGTCATCTCTTTTGCTCAGAACCTCACGGCTGGACCTGGCGGTGGTGCAAACACTCCTGAAATCTGGGAATCAAAGCTTTGTTTTCCCTTCGTGCAATGAGGGAGGATAGAAATGTAGCAGAGCCTCACACCTGCAGCCGAGTTCAGCTGATTTTAACAGCAGAAACAGAATCTCTGCAAACTGCTTCAGGTTCTGTTTGAATCATTTGCACTTTCATTTGGAAATCGTGAGTCAACGTTGCCAAAGGTGAGATTAAAAGCAAAACGTTTTATTAAAGGTGGAACAGAAACCGTCACTGAACATGTGATCATGAAACACAAAAGCTGTCAGTGGGTTTGAAAAGCATCTCATCTTTAAAAAGCACCAAAATGACACCATTGATCGCAAACTGTTGGAAAGAACATAAAAAAAACCCCAAAAGAAACTGTGAAACTTGTCTCTATCACATGGATTCGGTTGTGTTGTGTGGTCAGAAGGTGGCGCTGTAGGCTGCATCAACTGCAATAAACAGAGGAGAAGAAGACTAACAAACCCAGAAGAAGAAACAAACTAAACTCTGTCATCTACAAAGTTAAAAGGCAGAGTCCAGGAACTGTTTCTGCTCAGAACCGCCGTCGGTGCTGCTGCAGAGCTAAAGTTCAGGTTTCGATGTTTCATCCTCCACACGGCTGTTCGTCTGTCGGGTTCCTCGTCGTTTCATTCTCTGATGACGTCTGAACTAAACTAAATATTGAGCCGACTTCTCTTTCACCTGAACTTCTTTCCCTTCTTCTGCGATCATTCAAACTCAGCGGCAGGTTTAGTTTTGTTGCACCAACTTGTAAATGTTTGTAGAAGCTGGTGGGCAGATGTGCAGGTGTGGATCCCATCTGCAGGTGTTTCAGGTGCGTTACACAGTGACACAGTGTGAATGTACAGATTGAGGTCCCAGTTTTTCTTTTTTTAATTTGCACTTAAAAAGGAACAAAATCTCAGTTTTATTGACCTGAAGGCTGTTTGTGTGGATTAGAGACCTGAAGGTCGAGATGGATCGATTGTTGTGTGACGTATCGGTGTTCGTGTGAGCGAGGCCTGAAGTCCGGATGCTTTGTGACGTTTTTCTGGGGGGAAGTTAAACCAACAGGTGGGAGGTTTGCATCTGCTGCTTTGTGGTTTCTCCGAACACCAAATCAGTCGAGTTTAAATCAGTGATCTGGGATTTTATTTGAAACACTGACGCTGCTGAATGTAAACTCACAGTTTGGTTGATTGTGCCGACTGATGGATGGTTCATATAGAATTACTATAATTATAATGTATATTTATATATAAATTACAAAACATTCCTTCACTCTAGTTTGTAAAGTGTTGGTTTTGTTCTTACGTGACATGAAGGTGGAGGACAGCGGAAGCTTCATGCCGTCATGTTTCTGTAGCTTTTCTTCATTTTCTTTGCTCCAGCTGAGCTGAAGTCAAAGAAACACAGAAGACAGTGAATCCTGCTTACATCCGAAACATGTCGTCACGGTGACACTTTCTGGCATTGAAGTGGAGAAAAACATCATTTTTTAGAAATACTTTTTTGCCCAGTCGTAGAAGATCTTTGATTCCTCACACGAAGGTCACTCCACATGTTTTCCTCAGCTTATGAAATATTTAAAAAAAGATAAATAATTTAAACAACTCCTTTTAGCAGATATTAATCCAATAAGCTGCTGTTGCCAGGCAACACCTCCAGCCAATAGCAGAGGTCTGGGTGATGTTTCCACGGCAACAGGTGCATCTGAGGCAGCAGAGGTGAAGCTGAGCAGGTGAGAGGCTCTGAATCCTGTAACATCCTGTAAATAGTGACGATGTACATACCAGCTTTTATAAAGACAGCCATGACGATGAAACAATAAAGAGGAATTTTACAAAAAGCTGCAGACTGTTGTGTTTCCACTTGATTCTGACAAAAGTCAAGAACAAAAGAGGCGGAAAAGCCTCACACAGACATGAGCCCTGTTTCCTGATGCCGAAGAAACCTGCTGGTGTGAAGCGTCGCCTCTGATTGGTCGAGGCCTCTCAGGTGCTCATCAGTGAGATCCACGTCACCTGCTGGTGGTTGTTAGAAACACAAAGTAACAGCAGCTGGGAGGCTCATGAGTAAAGAAAGCCCGAAAGGTGAGTCCAGACAACAGCCAGCAGCTACAGTGATGCTGGTCGTTGTGTGTCTGTTGTGTAGTTAAGCTGCAGTGTGTTTTACTGCCTGTGGTCATGGCAACACGCTGCAAAGCCTCATGGGAAATATAGGACGGGTTAGCAGGTTAGCTGCATGCTAACACACATATAGTACGTCAGGTCACTGAGTCAGTCTGTTGGTCTGTCTGTAGAGTGTCTGTGTGTGTGTGTGTGTATTTGTAGAGAGTGTGTGTGTGAGACTCTGCAGTACCTGGTTGTTCCACCAGGTGGACTCTGTTTTGTGCTGCAGAGACCAGAGGAGGCGTCACTTCCTGGTTGCTGAGCAGAGAGCATTCTGGGAGTTGCGGTCTGACAGTGAACATTGTTACTATTATAATTAATATGATGTCATGGGTGACTGCAAGGTGGCGCAGTTGGTAGCACTGTTGCCT
>NW_007579687.1:100710-105281 GCF_000690725.1 Stegastes partitus | reverse complement strand
TGGTAACTGGTTACTGACTTTATCTGCTCTGAGAACCTTCCAGCTGCCGCCGCCGTCGCTACGCTGCAGCTCCTCTGGATGTCTGCTGCTGCTGTTCTGGGAGTTTTCTCAGGAAGTCCACAGGTTTTTTGTGGACCAGCGTCGGGGATTCATCTTCCTTCTGCTCATGTTTTTGCTGCTCAGCGTCTTTGAGCCTCTTTGCCGCTGTCGCCCTGAACTCATGTGGATTCTTCTGTTCAGATCCAACGGTCCACTCAGCAGCAGAGCTAACGTTCTCTGAACCTGAACCCTGAGACACGCTCACCGTGGACCCAGCAGAACTTTCACCTCCTTCTGGTACCAGATGGGTTGTGAGCCCAGAAGGTTGACTGGCTGACCAGAGCTTCTGGTCCAGATCAGCAGAACCTGCTGCCTCCAATGGGTCAACCTTTCCCAAACATCAGCTGACCCCAGTCAGAGTTTCTGGCAACACCGAACCAACTCTGTTCTAGTTTGTGAACTTTATTTGAATGTTTCTGTACTACAGACTGAAATCTGCACACATGGGGGCGGAGTCACAGAATCATGGCCCCACCCCAAAATCCCTGTTCAGATCAAGTGGGTGATACTTGCTAGACAGCTAATTATTATTAATATAATTTAATTTTGTGTAGGTAGTTATGATGTTCTGGAGGTGAGACCTTGATGGCGTGGCTCCGCCCCCTGATCATCTGCTGAAGCCTGGAGCTCTTGACCACGACGCTGGAGGTCACAGACACCAAACACTCAGTGTTTCTGTGGTAAAGGAAACGGCATCTGGAGCCTCGATGCTAACCATTAGCTCGCTCACAGGTGAGTAACAGAATGATGGAAACGCAGAATGAAAGACGAAGCTCAGATCAACACTTTCCAAAGAACAAAGTTTTGCAGGAAAACTAAACAACAAATTCCTAGATATAAATTCACCTTCCAGGGAAAAGGGAAGTTCTTGAATGTCCTTCCTGAAACCGACAGCAAACACAAGAATGAGCTCAGTCGGCCGGCTTTTCTCTGTTTCATACATGAACACAGTCACATTCTGGCTTTGAAACATTTAATTCAGCGTTTGGTATCAAATCCACAACAGGAAACAGTCTGTAGGCACAAACGTTTCAGTTTCTGAAACTCTGAACTGAACACAAAGTCCAAGTTTAATTCAGTGTTTTCTGGCTGTTTGCGTTAAACTGGAACCACAAACAGTCGGCAGCTCAGTTGAAAACATCAGAAGGGTTCTGATGCCTGAGTCGTGGGCTTCATGTCCGAGTTTCCGTCTCCGATCACCTGATGGTGCGGTACATCATGAAGTCCACCGTGGTGCATCGTGGAAACTTTCCGATGGAGCTCTCCTCCACCGGAGTGTAAACTTTGATCTGCCGCATGTGTGTGTCTCTGCCGTTCTGGTGGTTCGCCAGAACCGCAATCTGGATCATGAAGGTGCTGATGGGCTGGTTCGTTCGCTGAAACACAAACAGTCACTTCAGCTCACTTTGATGCACGTTAACGGCAGCGTCCCACCCTGACACGTGTCCCTCTGGTCCAACATGCAGCTCTAGAGCTGGAGCTGGTCTGACTGCTGCCTGTAAGGACAAACTCAGGGAACAGCCACCCTCCCTGCTCAGCAGGTTACATGAGTGAATCAGTTCCTCACCTGGTTCATCAGAGAGATGTGAATCCAGCCGCTGGGCTCCACCATCTCCAGCTGCTGCAGGACGAGAGCAGAGTCAGAGTCAGTCTGAGCTTCAGCTCAAGCAGGACCACAGTCAGTTGAAAGATTTACCCGGATTTCCTGAAGGTTGTGGAAGTTGTTGCCGACTCTGACGGATATCTTACTGGGAGTGTAGCTCTCGTCTGACTTATAATCAGCATAAATACACAGCATCTTCACAGTGGTCCTCCTCCTGCACAACAATCAGACGTTACTGGTGTTTAACACGATGAACCCACATAAACCCTGACGTCTCTAGAAAAAACACCACAGTTACACGTCATCAGCTGAAACTGTCAAACCTGAAAAACGTTTGGATTTTCTACTTTCAGGCATCCTTCAGCAGATCATCTGTGACCTGAGGCTCCTTCAGGAAAATTCACTAAACCTGGCTTTAGATCACGATGTTTCATCAACAGGATGAAATATCTTTCTACAGCTGATGAGCAGAGAGAACAAGTGTGGAGAGGCTGGAACATGGAGACAGTTGAACATCTGCAGGATGAGCTCCAGGCTGTAACATCTGGAAACATGGATGTATTCACATGTTTGCTTCTGGTCTCCATGGTTCTGACTGAGTCCTGCTGACAGAAGGCATCTCTGAGTTCTCTCTCCTTCTGCATGTGGTTCTGGTTCCACAGAGCAGCAGGACTTTATGTTGCATGGAAACATGAAGCTCAGTGAGTTGAACGGAGACAGAAGCTGCTGCTGGAGGTCCGAGTTAAACACGAGCATCTCCACCAAAGAGAAGGAACCAGGAACAAACATGTTTTCTGCATCAGTATATCAAGAACAGTGTCAGACATGAAATGATGCTCCTCAGTAAGACAACAAGGTCCAGAAGTGAAACCCAGGAAGAGACGCTGTGCCTGGTTCTGGTCGAGAAGTACCTGAACTGAATGTTGACCAGGTGCGGCTGAGACCCGTCCGACTGCCAGTAGGTCTCCAGGTTGTCGTCTCTCAGCTGGTCCACTCCAAAACCTGCACACAGGTGAGTGGACACGGGTCAGGCGGAGTCAGACCCGCATGCGTTCAGCAAGACGGGCTGGTTCGGGCTTTACCGGGTTTACAGGAGGACAGGGACCACACCGCCTGGGAGCCGATCTCCCGGACCGTTCCAGTCCGCTCCAGCTGCTTCGGGTCGGCGCCGGGCGGCGTCTTGCTCGGCGTGGCCATCCTGGTCCCACGGAGCCCTGAGACGAGCCGAGCTGTGGATCAGAACTGGTTCTGGTTAGTTAGCAAGTCTTCAGGACACAGGTACCGTGTTCAGCTGAGGGCTGGGTTCGGCTCCAGTATTAGGCCAATACAACTACAGAAAGAGATCAAACAAGTCGGTTCTACAGCTAGAACAAATCAGGAATCAGAACAAGTTCTGTTAAAATGTGAAATCAACGTTCAGCGGAGTTTGTAGCGCTGCGGCTACAAGCTAGCAGCTAGCAGCTTCTGCTACGCTAGCCAGTCGAACGCTGAGAAAAGTCTGTTTCCGGTGGAGCATCCGACTCAGACTCACCGGCAGCGTCAACGCAGGTGTCTCAGGTGAGAGTTGAACCTTAACTCGGTTCTATTTTGATGCTTCGAATCTCCCACTTTGGCGAGTCCGCGTCGCGTTATTCTGACGTCACTAGCAGCCCCGTCGCATGCTGAATTCGTGTCTCCCGCCATCTTTCCAGCCGGCTTCCAGGAGAAGAACACGTTGCTGGAAAAAAACGAAGTTTGGTCCCTCGTCATTTGTCTATAAACGGCTTTTCTGCTCTGTTTTCTTCACAGCGGGGCTACAGGAGCAGAAGAGGGGTAGGTCTTTTATTCATCGCTCCGGACTATGCTGTTTTTTAAGCGTTAAATTCCCACAGAAAGCAGCGCTGTTCTCCAGTCGAGCAGCTGTCAGAGTGCGGGCCTCCGCTGCTAACGTCGTTAGCTAACCGTTAGCCCGTTTTCTTCACTGATTGAACTTTACGGCATATTTTAGCCTCCAGTGTTGCTTTAAAACCAGCACCTCGACCGTCTAAATAATCAATTGGAGCTTATTTACAGCCGGACTCTGTAGTTTAACACGCAGCTTCAGTCAGAGGCAAAAGGGCCCCGAAAATATTACGTTTTCTCTTTTACGATCAGAATTACATTCAAAACTCCGCTCGATAATGATCAAATTAAAGGTTTTCGGAAGCACTGACGGCAACATCGGTTTATGAAGTTACAATTCCAGATGTTTGGTAATTTCAGAATTTGTAGATGAATTCGGTTTATGAATGAGTCACAGATCAGCGGGTTATTTGAGGACAAATCCGAGCTGGGGGCTGCCTGCCACCGCCCGTTGTGCTGCCTTTCAGCGGGTTAGTACCTGGAGAATAACGGAACACTCCGAATACTGCACGTTGGGTTTGGGTCAGACGTCCTGCTAATTTATTCCGTATTGAACAGGTGGATTAGACAGGTAGGCAGGGAAAGGCTTCGGATATCGCAGTGTCAGCCAGACGTGTTAAGAGCTGGACAAGCAATAAAAGGCCAGACTTATAAATGGAGTCTGGTCTGACTCACTCGCTCTGCCGAAGACCGCAGAGCCGCTCACCGGACTGTTAGCGGGCTGATAATGAGCATCACTCATTCTGAATTAAAGCCAGAGGTCACTGGAGTGGACTGCAGGTGGAGGCAGGTTCAGGGCTGATGCAGTGGTTCCTGTTGTAGTAGATCTGTGGGTGTAGCTGTGTTATAGATAGGGCTGTAGGTGTAGCTGTGTTATAGATAGGGCTGTGGGTGTAGCTGTGTTATAGATAGGGCTGTGGGTGTAGCTGTGTTATAGATAGGGCTGTGGGTGTAGCTGCGGGTGTAGTTGTGGTGTAGCTGCGGGTGT
>NW_007579687.1:97529-100250 GCF_000690725.1 Stegastes partitus | reverse complement strand
GGTGTAGTTGTGGTGTAGATGCGGGTGTAGTTGTGGTGTAGATGCGGGTTTAGTTGTGGTGTAGCTGTGGGTGTATTTGTGGTGTAGATGCGGGTGTATTTGTGGTGTAGATGCGGGTGTAGCCGGGGCTCCCTGCAGCTCTTTACTGCCTGAGCAGCGCTGTGTGTTGTGATCGTGGTGCTTCAGCAGCAGCAGCTCTGAGCTTCTCTTTCACACGCTGAGCTCATGAACCTTTGTGTTGCTGCAGCACGCTGCTGGACTTTGTGCTGCTCGTCTGGCCGCTCTGCCTTCAGCTGCTCTTGTTTTAGACTTTTGTGAGCTCAGCAAAATGCAGGAGTTGTCAGCAGATGAGTTAAAAGAAGAATGAATACTTGTGGACGACAGGATTTGATGTTTGTCTTCCAGAACCTAAATGATCAAAGCAGAGCCTGATCTCACTCGTTCTTCACAGCTGAAGTTCAGCGTTTCTCTCTCAGACCAGAGGAGTCTTCTGTTTGTGTCAAGCAGCAGAACAGTCGTGTCCTGATGCGTTCGGCTTCTTTTGCTTGTCAGTGTCGCTGCAGAGATGCTCGATGGCTCGGCCCTGCTGACCCTCCGTCTACCTGCTCTTTCAGCTCCACAGGTGCTAGCGTCCGTCATCCCGGCCCTCCATCATGGCGGATAAGAACACCAGGATCGCCATCGTCAACCACGACAAATGCAAACCCAAGAAATGCCGTCAGGAGTGCAAGAAGAGCTGCCCAGTGGTCCGGATGGGTGAGTGTGGACGCGAGCACAGCTGATCCCACAGTGGAGACAACACTGGCATTAACACCTGTGCTGTGTTGCAGGTAAGCTGTGCATCGAGGTGACTCCACAGAGCAAGATCGCCTGGATCTCAGAGTCTCTGTGTATAGGATGCGGCATCTGCATCAAGGTGAGAACAGCGTGCAGCTCACTGCAGCACCCATCGCATGTTCCTTCACTGTGCTTCATGTTTCACTGCAACATCGAGTCCTGCAGCTCTGTAGAACCAGAACATGAAGGAGAGAGAACTCAGAACCATGGAGACCAGGAAATCAAACATTTCTGTGATCATTTATTTTGTCTGTACTGAAGACCTTTTAAAAGTTTTTACTGAATTTGTTTCGTGCAAACACTTTATTTTGGGTGAATTGTTGAATGAAGTACGTCTAACTATTAAAGCCCTCTGAGAGCTCAGAGCTCCTCCAGCAGCTCATCTCCACCAGGCTGGGATCTCCAGCTGATGTTAAAGTCCTGATTCATTTATCTACACTGTTAGATTCATGGAGGATCAGAACATAGCTTTAGCATTGAGTTAGCGTTGATATCATTAATAACCGGCTGACGGAGTGATGGACGCTCGTTCTGGACTCTCAGATATTTTGTACACTGACGTTGTTTCTGCAGTTCCTGACTGGCTTTAAGCTGTTAGCTAACGCTATGCTAGGTTGGCATAACTACAGCGATGCTATTGCTAACATAAACAGACAGGGAGTAGCTTAAGCTAGGTTAGCACAACTTTAGCAAGGTAAATGAAAAGCATGACCGACCAATGCAGCACGCGTCAGTCGTCCTGACTCATGGCAGAGAGTCAAAGTGGACCAGGAGACATGCTGAGTCATTGTTAATGTGAACCAGGAGACATGCTGAGTCATTGTTAAGGTCACTACGTGGTTCTGAACGTATCTGTCAGGAGCTCCGCTCAGCCCACTCCTGTGGTGCTGCCTGGCTGTAGCTTCCTCTGTACTACTGAGAACACAGCGGTGAGGACTGAAGGACTGAATGCAGTCAGAGCTCCATCTAGTGGACAAATGGCGCAACGACAGCATTCTGTGACAGTTAACAGCATTCAGTGTTTTATGAGGTAATAACCAGACGGTAAACCAGAACATCACCAGAATGTAGTCATCTGGTCATTGTGCCGTTATCAACATTTCCTGAAAATGTCGTGAAAATCCGTTCAGAACTTTTCCAGTTATGTTGCTAACAAACAGCAGCTACAACACGACCTCCTTGGAGGAGGTAATGAAGGCATTTTGATGATATTGAGTTGGAGGACTGGTGTAAAGCTGGAAGTCTGATGCTTCTTTCTGGACAGTAAAAGCTGCAGTTTTGGCAAAGTTTTTTAGAAGTGAGCGTCATTTTAAAGCTGCCAGCAGGTTTTGGGGTTTCGAGTGTGAGACCACAGAAGTCATCGACCTCCAGCAGGTTTTTGACAGCAGGACCATAACCCCGTGTCAGTCATCGGGTTCTACATCCAGCCTTCTGTCACACATCAGACGTCCATCCAGGTTCTGAGTATTTGTTCCTGACAGGGTTACATGTTTTTCCTCACCATGTTCTCTTGTAGAAATGCCCGTTTGGAGCGCTGTCCATCGTCAACCTGCCCAGTAACCTGGAGAAGGAAACCACACACAGATACTGCGCCAACTCCTTCAAACTGCACAGGTACGCTGCTGAAACTCACCTGTTCACGGCATGTTGGACCGTCCAGCAGAGCGATCCATCCTCTGACGCAGTGGAGTCGGTTCAGTTCTTTGTTCTGGCAAGAATTTAGGCTGAATTCTGGGAATTTCTTATTTCCAGATCTGGAGTTTTTATATGTTCACCCTCCAAGAATCATCTGAGCTGCGATGCCATTTTAATAATTTATGATTTATATTTAATATTATTGTGACACATTTAATATCATCAGTTTCTCTGTTCAGGCTTCATGTC
>NW_007579687.1:94047-96285 GCF_000690725.1 Stegastes partitus | reverse complement strand
GTCACCTAGAACCGTCACCTAGAACAGTCACCTAGAACCCACACCTAGAACCCACACCTTAGAACCCACATCTAGAGCCTTTGAACTCCAGGTTCTGGTTCCTACCAATGATCCACATCAACATTTAGTCTAAACATGTAGAACCAGAACCTGGTCTGATCCACCTTCACCACATCAGGTTCTGCTGATGTTAGAGCCTCAACAGGTGGTGAAATGTGACCAGAGACTGGATTCTAGTAGAACCATGGATCCATCCATAGATAGACGCTGATCTGGATCAATAACTAAACTGTGTCCAGCTGGATCCGTTCAGTGGTTCTGATGGAACTGTTCTGTCTGCGTCGCCACATTTCATGTTGGAGTTTCTTTCTATTTGTGCAGATGCTGAACCTTTAAATGCTTCACTGGTTTTTAAACATTTTCAGGTCTGAAAACATTAAAGTTTTCGACATTTAGTGCTCAGCTTTGGGTCAGAACCATCTGAGACGATGCAGCAACATAGTGTCTGAGCTGATGGTCAGAACTAAATGCTGAGGTTGTTCCGTTGTCCCTGTAGTCGGTGTTTTTGCTTTTATCTCAACTCAGAGTCTCTATAGCTGCATTTCAGACCTTTCAGATCAATGTAACTACACCCCAGAACCGGACACGTGTCCTCATCTGTCACTGTCTGGTAAACCTGGAAAAAGAGCCGTCAAGTGTTCTTATAGATGTTTGAGAACGTCCGTGGATCCAACAGGAGATCAACCGATGTGATGAACATGGACGCTGCTCTCGTCTGAGTCTTTCTGTGTCAGTGTTTGTATTGATCTCTGTTGATCGGTACTGATTGGCTGCAGGCTGCCCATCCCGAGGCCCGGGGAGGTTCTGGGGCTGGTGGGGACCAATGGTATCGGGAAGTCCACGGCTCTGAAGATCCTGGCTGGAAAACAGAAACCCAACCTGGGCAAGTACGATGTGAGTGTTGAGCCCTGCAGCCACTACATCTGTTCAGAGAATGTGTGAATGAGGCTTAGATTCTGATGTAGTGTCACAGTCTGAAGCTCGGAGTGGGTGGATTTCCAGACAGAAGGTCACAGATGAAGGCTTTAAGGACCACGTAACTCTGCAGGTCTGTCTTTTAATCCATGCTTGTGTCCCAGAACCCTCCAGACTGGCAGGAGATCTTGACCTACTTCAGAGGCTCGGAGCTGCAGAACTACTTCACCAAAATCCTGGAGGATGACCTGCGAGCCATCGTGAAGCCGCAGTACGTCGACCAGATCCCAAAGACGGTCAAGGTAGCAGACTTGTGGTTCTGTCAGCCTTCTGAGAGTTTGTGGTGTTCCCGGTGCTGATGCCGTTGTGTGTCTGCAGGGGTCGGTAGGAGCCATCCTGAGCAGGAAGGACGACACCGACACCCAGGACATCGTCTGCGACCAGCTCGGTACGAACACGTTCAGTCCAGGACTGGGCGTCCACCGCCTTCACTGTTCATGTAGCAGATCCCACGCTGTGCCTCCGTGGGCAGTCTGCATTCCTGTTTGTGTAGCGCTGCTTCTGGTCTCTCTTTGCAGCCAAGTCATGTGTGTGTGCTCCTTTAGTTTCTCAGTGGACGTTTATCTCGACTCGGTTCTGGTCTTTCTGTCGGTCTTTGTGATTGATTTATCAGAAATGTTAACTCCTGCTGAACCCGGGACAGAAGAGGAAGTCTTCTGTTTCATCTCCCATCAGTACTTTGTTTCTGGTCCTGCTCCACAAAACGGTGGACCCGTGGACTGATGGTGTTAACCTGGTTAGTGGGTCTCGGGCTAACTGGTGCTGGTTTGTTTAGTGACTCGCTAGTTTGGCTGTCATGAAGCAGCTGATGTTCCTCAGCCTGTTGCGGATACGAGACTCGCTGTTTCCCTCTGACTCGACGCCAGCTGCACTTCTGGGATGTTCGTGTGTTGATGACGATGCGCTGATGATGTTTTTCAGATCTGAGCCACCTGCGAGAGAGAAACGTGGAGGATTTATCTGGAGGGGAGCTGCAGAGGTTCGCCTGCGCCGTGGTCTGCATCCAGAGAGCCGACATGTGAGCAGACCTCCGTCGGGGTCAGGGTTAGCTGAGTCCAGACCGGGAGGGTCAGGGTTAGCTGAGCCCAGAGCGGGAGGGTCGGGGTTAGCTGAGTCCAGACCAGGAGGGTCGGGGTTATCTTAGCCCAGACCGGGAGGGTCGGGGTTAGCTGAGCCCAGACCGGGAGGGTCGGGGTTAGCTGA
>NW_007579687.1:88009-89571 GCF_000690725.1 Stegastes partitus | reverse complement strand
ACTTTGTTCAGAGTTGTGTAGTGACTGTGTGTGTGTGTGTGTGTGTGTTCACTTTGTTCAGAGTTGTGTAGTGACTGTGTGTGTGTGTGTGTTCAGGGCAGTGTCAGAGCTCTGCTGCATGAGAAGATCAGAGACGCCTACACTCATCCTCAGTTCATCACTGACGTCATGAAGCCACTGCAGATCGAGAGCATCATCGACCAGGACGTGAGTACACACCTACACCTGGTATCACCTGGGAACACCTGGTAGCACCTGGGGACACTTTAGCTGTGTCCGAAATCACTCCCTATGCCCTACATAGTGCACTATATAGGTTGCACGCCATTTTGTAGGGTTGTTCGAATTCTCAGCGGGACATTTCATCCACTATATAGTCACTCCAAATATCCCACAATGCACCGTAAAAAGTAGCGCACAGCCGATGGTCACTAACCAGCAATATGGACCGTCATGCACTGAAAGGAAATGGAGATGAACGAGAGCGCGAAAAATTCCCGTTTGTTTTGTTAAATGTTATTTTACTCGGACAGTGAACGGCGCTAAAACTGCGGCGCTGGGTTGTGATTTGGACAAACTACACCACTTTATTTAAACTGCTTTTAGTTAGTGGATCCTGAAGAAACGCTCTCATCTGGTGTGTACAGCAAAATGACAATAAACTGGATTTAATTTGATTTCTTAGCTACGCAATAAACTGTTAATTTGCTGTGACGCTGTTGCAGCACAAATTGCGGCTAGCGAGCGCCGTAATTAACAGCTCGAGTAGCGTCCGAGATGATACTTGGCCGAGGTGCTCATTATATAGAGCACTACATAGTGATCAGTGTGTAGGGAGCAGTGAGGGGGTGATTTCAAACACAGCTCTGGTATCACCTGGGGACAGAGAATTTAGCTGCATTTATGGAGTATTCAGACGGTTTTATGGAGAACTGGAAGCTGAGGCCAGCACAACAACGTCCCAGAATCAGAACCGTACTTTGCTTCGCTGCTCTGAGCCGTCGATCAGAACTATTGTCTTCACCAACCGTCCTTGTGTTGTATTCGTCTGGTCACATTTCCAGTCAGCTCCACAGTCCAACTGGGCTTCTTCTTGGTACTGAGCTGTGTCAGTCGTACGGCTGGTGTCTTAGTGAAGGTACTTGTAGTTCTGGTAGTACAGGCTGGTTAACGGGTGAACGGACCTGGTCTGTCTGCAGGTCCAGAACCTGTCTGGAGGCGAGCTGCAGAGAGTCGCCCTCACTTTGTGTTTGGGGAAGCCGGCCGACGTCTACCTGATCGACGAACCCTCGGCGTACCTGGACTCGGAGCAGAGGCTGATGGCTGCCAGGGTCATCAAGAGGTCAGTGGATCCTGCTGGTCCGATGTTTGGTCCTGCTGCTATGCATCACAGCCGGGTCGTTTCGGACCGCCTACAGCCACTGAAACCATATAGCAATGTGTTCTTAAATACAACCACACTACAGCCATGAACTCACATCCCTGACCCTGAGCCAACCCTGACCCTGACCCCAAACCCTAATCCTGATCCCTAACCCTAAACCCTAACCCTGACCCTGAAC
>NW_007579687.1:81127-84831 GCF_000690725.1 Stegastes partitus | reverse complement strand
GACCAGAGTTTCAGTCTGGTTTCTGCACCGACATTCTGTTGATGTTTAACTTGAGATCAGTTTGTCTGATGGACCACCCTGGAAACATCTGAGAAACGTCTGATGCTGCAGGTTAACAAGAAAGTTCAGAGAAAGAACTGCAGTCTGAAGTCCAGACGACCAGACGTGTGTGTGATTACACTCACTGCCAGAAGGGGGCGGCAGAGGTTCTGCTCTGGAGGCTTCAGAGAGAAAATCTTCATTTAGTCTGAATAGTCGACAAGAGTCACAGAGATGGTCAGATGGTCTCCATCTCGGACCGAACACGGTGAACATGAACTGATCAGTCCAACCACAAGAACTAAACCTGTTTAACCAGCAAAGGACTGCTGGTACAGAACATGAGCAGAACTTAGTGGACCCTGGTCTCCTCCATCAGAACATGTGAGCAGAACTTAGTGGACTCTGGTCTCCTCTGTGCTGAGGAGGACTGAGTCTGTCAGCAGATGAAGACTGAAGGAACCAGAGATGGACTCACTGTAGTTTAGTTCCTGCTGTGGGGCCTGAAGTTAATCAGAGCTGGTAGTTTGTAATCTGATATCAGAGCAGATACTCTGCTATCAGAAGTAATCTGATTACTGTGAGGGGACAGAGTGGAGTTTCACTCATGCTGGCTGAGCTCTGCTGTAGACGTTGGTGTGAGTGGAGCGTGACAGGATGAGGGGTTCAGGAGGATTGGTGTTCATGTCTGATGCTGCTGCTGGAGCTCTGAACAAACACCTGGCTGCTCCTCACGCCGTTCATCTCAGAACAGGATGAACTTATGGAGCTGATGTAAGGCTCTCTGAGGTTCAGCGTCTCGTTGTGAGTTTGTGGTTTGAAGGTAACTTGAGGTCGCAGACCAACGGAGGTTTCATCCTCTGCTGTTAATCTGCATATTTCCCATGATGCAGATGGGCGTGTTTTTAATCCCGTCGACATGACAACGGAGGAGGAGGCAGATCCTGATGCTGTCAGCTGGATCGGATCAGAGGAGGCGACGGACCGTCTCATCTGGACTTGTTTGGGTTCTGGTTTCTCTTCCTCGCCGTTCTTTCTGTTTCTCTGCATACTTAACGACAGAAGTCAGTCGGGTTTCTATTAAAACATCCGCTCTAAGGCTGGCGCTGGGTTCAGGTGCCGCTGGGAACTCCTGGTTTCAGGTCAGATTCTTCTCTGTGATTTAGATCATATTTCTCATTTTTCTTTGAATAGCATTTACATGTAGTCGTATGAACGTGCAGTTTTTCAGGAAGCGGTGGAGGCCGAAGGTCACACCTGAACAGGTGGGATCCGCTTTTCCGTGATTCTTTACAAAGTGGAGCAAGAAGCTGTAGTTTCAGAGACAAGCTTAGAAAACAAAGAAGATCCTGAGACGCTGAGATCTCGTATCGCTCCGTCATCCCCATCAGAGTGAAATCTGACGTCNACCCTGAGCCCAGAGCTGAGTCGGTTTTCCTCTGTGGACTCAGAAATGAGATTTGAAGTGTTGCTGCTTGGACCAGATGAAGCACTGAGTCCGTTAGCTCTCACGTTTTTATGTTCAGTATCAGTTAAATATTCAAACCGATGCAGAACGTCTGACAGTGTTCACGTTAAGACGAAACCGAGCAGCTACACTGGCCAGGTGTTCAGCTGTGTTCCACCGTCTGCAGGTACATCCTCCACGCCAAGAAGACGGCCTTCGTGGTGGAGCACGACTTCATCATGGCCACCTACCTGGCCGACAGAGTCATCGTGTTCGACGGAATTCCCTCCAAGAAGACATCAGCAAACACGTGAGTCGCCCGCCGCCATTCTGCTCTCGGTGAGGTCACGGTGAGGTCACCGCTGATGACAACTTGTCCTGTTTCCGTCCATCAGGCCTCAGAGTCTGCTGGCCGGGATGAACCGGTTCCTGTCGCTGCTGGAAATCACGTTCAGAAGAGACCCAAACAACTTCAGGCCACGAATCAACAAACTCAACTCCATCAAGGTACGACCGAGTGTTGTCATGTAACGTCACAGAACCACCATCCAGGCTGAAGGTGGAGAGGACATTTCAGCTGTAAGCCTCTGAGCAGCAGCTCGTGGCTCGGTTTAGCTCACTGAGGCTCATAAAGTCCTGCAGCTCTGTGGAACCAGAACCACATGAAGGAGGAGACAGAACTCAGGAAGCTGAGAATCCAGCGGTTCTGTCTGTTCTTACAGTTTCTGGCTGATAATTGGAGCCTGTTTCTTTTGTGTTTTGGTTCCGAGTGAAACAGCAGCTCAGTGTTTGGCTGTGGGCAGCGCCGCCACACAGCAGGGGGCGCTGCTCTCACCCGACACGTCACACATGAAATGAAACTGTTTAGAAGGACGATGAGGCAGCGCTGGGCTCCAGGTGGCGCCGGGCTCCAGGCAGCGCTGGGCTTTAGGTGGCGCCGGGCTCCAGGCAGAGCTGGGCTTTAGGTGACGCCGGGCTCCAGGTGGCGCCGGGCTTTAGGTGGCGCCGGGCTGGTCTCTAGGTTGGTCTGTTGGAGACCGGCTGGTCTGAACATGAGGACAGAGTAGGACCAGCTGCAGAGGTAGTTCAGAACCAAGATGGAAACGGGCCACAGTAGACGGGTCGTCATGTGATGATGGAGTGCAGCACTGATCCGTCACGTCTGTTGTGTTCCTGCTACATCCAGACCAGCTCTGAGCTTCCAGAACTCAGAGGCTTCAGGTCCACTGCTGCCTCCATCAGTCACCTGAACTCACCTGTTCACACACTGAGGGCACAGTAACGGACCAGAAACTCCTGGTCTGAGCTCAGAGGAGTTCAGAGTCGCTCTGGAACAGCAGCTCCACAACATTTGAACTCGCTTTACAGTTCAGCCAACCACATGTCTGTGTTTGGTCTCTGCAGGACACGGAGCAGAAGAAGAGCGGAAACTACTTCTTCCTGGACGACTAGGACGACCTCCTGCGACTTGGTGACATTTACAGCCGGAAACGACACGAGTTCCACCATCAGCCTCCATGTACCGGGCTCCATGTAGCGGGCTGCGTTCACTAGCCAGCGTTGTTGTGACATGTTGACATAATAAAGTGCATTCTGTCCGTGGGCCGCTGGGCTCGCCGGCAGCCACATCCTGGAACATCCAGCAGCCTGTTCTAACTCATGCATTTAAGTGATAATAAACTGATGCTTCCTCACAGCGTTTCTCTGCTCTTTTGTTTCGTCTGCTGATGCGTTCACACACAGAAGGTCGAACTTAACTCAGTGAGAGCTGCAGGTCAGTGAGTCAGACATGTCGTGTCTATCTGCTGAGGTTCTGAGGCTCAGAAATGATGGAAAAAGTCCATTACGGTGATCAATCTGGACCCTCCTCTGTGGACTTGAAGGACCTGGACCTCTGGAACATTCACAGTCTGAAGGTAGAACTCTGGTCAGTAGATAAAGGTGCTGCAGGTACAGAACCAGATGTTCTGAGGAGGTTCTTTAAACACAGTAGATTTTTTATGGCATGGTGCGGCTGTGGAGAACTCTGACATAATAACAATAACTTCTAATAACTTATTTAACTGTAAACTAAATGTTATAATTCATCCTACATCCACCCAACCGGTGGAGGCAGATGGCCGTCCCTCCCTGAGCCTGGTTCTGTCGGAGGTTTTTTTTCCCCTGCCCCCTTTTTTTACTTACCCAAGTTTTTCCTCTCCCTCTGTAATTTTTCCAA
>NW_007579687.1:73018-79459 GCF_000690725.1 Stegastes partitus | reverse complement strand
CCAGAAGAAGAGACTTCTGTTGAACTCTGCAGCAGCCGTACGGAAACATGGAGGAGACGACCTGCAGCCACTGTTTCTGTCCGCCAGCAGACAGCAGCGCCTCCGCTGGACAGGTACGGAACTGCACTTGGTTTACAAGACCTGTAGCTTTAGCTAACTGTCACACAAAGTTCTGTTTGCTTTTGTGTGACACCTAATTAATTCCATTGTATTTGTGTAGCTCAGTTTACAACATCACAGCCTGGACACAGTCCGGTGGAGACCTTAGAGTTTAAACAGAACCCAACGGTCCAGAGCAGCTTTGGACTTCCTCCGAGCAGGCGGTTAATGAATTAATGACTGAAAATCCGCCTTCAATCTGGAGGAAAACCTCTGTTTGTTCTTGATCGGACCAGTCGGTTCTGGACTGGCCTCTGATGGTGGATTCAGTCTTTAAAGGAGCTGAAAAGTTTCCATTTCCACTCGTTTCACACATCTGATGACGGATGTTGCTGCTTATCAGTCAGCTGAGTATAAACAACAACAAGTGGAAGTTTCTTCCTTTGTGTCAGGTGTCCGCTGATACTGGACCAACCACCAGCTGAGAAATGTTCTGAGTTCCTCCCTAACATGAACCCAATTCCTCGGTTCAGGCTGCAGCTGTTTGACCCGACGGTCCGGGTTCCTGAATGCATGGTTACTGTGAGGAGGTTTCTGGGTCTGTCTCGATTTGATGAGGATTCTTAAAAGCCTCTTGTGTCCAGAACCGAGTGAACAGATGAGCTGCAGAAACAAACCGTCTGAAGTTCGGGTTTCTTGAGTTTCAGTCCTGCTTCCTTCTGGTTCAGAATCACAGCAGCAGCTTTTAAAACCACAAACTTCACACTTCTGCAGAGTTTTCAAGCCTTTACCGGACCTGTGGGCTGGACTGACTGACCGACTGGATTCTGACATATTGTAGACTGAACTAACATCGGATCACTGTCAAGTCCGACTCTTTGGAACAACCTGAACAGAGAAGCAGCTGAAGTCAGAACCTGTTTTCATGTGTTTTGATCAAGTCACGAGAATCTCTTTGTTTTGGTGGAACAGGAAGATTTTATTCGGCTCCACTGTTCAATAAAATCCGTCTCAGAACACATGAAACACGATAAAATGAAGATCTGTGGTTGTTCCCAGAGACTGAACCTTAAACCTCTGAAGTGTGGGGAAGGTTCCGGCCCGGTGGCGCTGCTCGACCCGGGCCACTGCTGTGTGTGATGATCTGTGTTATTCCTGCTCGACTCTTGGTCGTCTTGGCGGTACTTGGCGGACTGTTCATTGGCTCTTACTCCGGCTGCTGTTGGGCTGCACTGTGCTGGAGGCGGTACCGTGGTGACCTAAGGCCCACTAGAGAGCAGCTCCTGCTTCTCCGTCCCAGCCACACACCCACACCTGTCCTACGCCGGAACTGCTTCCAGCCTCGGCAGGTGGAAGAGACACGGCGGAGACTCGCAAGAGGGCGGACAGGCTCCACTGGCCTCGGTACCGACCACTGAAGAGCAAAGTGGACGGACTCAGGACGAACGCCAGGGTTCTACACGGTTCTGCCCGTGCTCACCGAGACGCGAGGAGAGGAAGGCCAACACCAAGTGGTGCTCTCAGTTCACGACGAGGGAATCTGTCTGCCACCCTGGTATCGAGCCGCTACGCTGAAGCTCCAGAACTTTCTATCCGGGCTCCATTCAGCCAAACGGGAACGTTGCACAGTCCCTGTTTGATCTGAGCTGATTGAATCACTGTGCTGAGCTATACCAGAGGGGGAATGTAAAAAACGCATAAACAGCCAAAATGAAACCTCCTTTGGCGACTTCAGACCATCTGCTGTCCATTGGATTCCCGTCTACGAGTCCTTGCTGAGGAGCAGTAAACCTCCAGTGAACCCAGTAAGGAGGCCATTGAGAGTTTCTCCTGAACCAGCTGGACTCTCCTCCAGGACCTGGACGAGGCCTCACATTCAATAACAGTATTTACAGACAAAGAGACAGATATTTACCATAAAAAGAGTTTCTAATTAAAAAGCAAAGATGATGTTCTGACCAGTGAAGGTCATTTATCCTTCTCACACAGTTAAAATGCATGAACTCCAGCCTTCAGTCATGTTTGTAGCTGTCAGACAACACTTAGAAAACAGCCAGTACTAGCCCCTGATTGATCAGCTGATTGATGACCGGATCAGTTCCACAGGGTTCTTGTGGTCTCGTTAATGTGATTGGACCGTCATCAGCAGCTCAGAGTCAGTCTCGTGTGTTTGATCAGGACAGTTCTGATCGATCAATAGAAAATCGGCTTCATGTGTTGTTTGTTAGAAAACGGTGTGTGGACGACTTTCACTTTCTTGACATGTTCTTCAGTATTCAGGGAACCAGAACCGAGCCTCTGAGGCTTAGAAAGCGCTTCAGCTCTTCCCGTATGGACTGAAGATAACGAAGTGTTCAGTCCGGCTGTGTTCAGGTCAAAACACTTCAGCTGAACTCTCTACTCTGGTTCTGTCTTAGAGAAGCTGTTTGGGTTTCACCTCGTTCTCCATCAGAACTCTGGTCCGGTCCAAAGAGCCTCAGACCTCCACCAGCCTCAGGTAAACGCAACCCTCCAGTGTGTCCACATCAGCAGGTTCAGGTCATCTCGTGTCATTTCTGCTTTACAACCAGAAATCTTCTTTACAAACATCAACTTCCTTTGCTGCTCTTATCTTTATTAAATATGTGTTTTCAAAGGTTCTTCACCTGGACTCAGGTTTACCCGCCACACAGGTGTTCTGTCTTCATGAAACAAACGTCGTCATGTTTCTAGTTTTCTTTGTCCTGCCAGTTGTTTTGCTTCTAGTTGACGTTGTCTAGTTATAAGCTGCCTTCATCATGCTGCTTATCTTTTGTCTTCAGGTCTTTGTTTCTGCTACGGTTCGTCTTGTGACTTGTTGTAGCTGCTGCTTGTCTTTGTACCGCTGGTTAAGTGTGGGTTAGGGTTCTGCCTCCATCACAGTCTGATGATGAGAACTGAGGAGAAAGTCCACAAAAGCAGAGATGAACGATGTCTCTGAGCTCTGCTGTGTTTCAGGGCGATGGATGGGGAGAGCCCGGTGGACGAGGACCACGTTTCCCGTCTGCAGGTGGAGAACGACCAGAAAACTCCGGAACAAAAGGTAGAAGAAGAAGAAGAAGAAGAAGAAGAAGAAGAAGCTCTTCATCAGTCTGGAGAAGATCCTCACTGTGACTCTGCTCCCTCTTCAGCCACGGTTGGGTTCAGTTTGGTGTCAAACCAAGTGTCTCACCTCCATCTTCATCTCACCTTCATCATCCTCACACCTGGCTGCTCTGTTCTCACCTGTCCCTGTAGTATCCGGTGCTCTGCGACTGCCTTCATGCCTCCATCCACGAAAGAGAAAACAGTCCAATGATGAGAGCAGGTGAGACTCAGATAACACAGGTGTGTTCATGATGCTGAGCTGCTGTCTGACTCCTCCTCCCTCACCTGTGCAGCGCTCTGTGCTCAGGTGTGTAAGCTGTACAGGTTTCAGGCTGAAAGCCAGAGGTGGCTGCTGGTGAGGGAACAGATGTCCGAAACGCCGCTGTCTTTGTCTTTACCCAAACAGCTACTGAGCATGCTCATACAGGAGCACACAGACAGGTGAGTTCTGAAGATACTAATGCCATCCACAGGTGAGAAAATCTGAGGATACATGAGGATACATGAACGTTGCCTTTCTCTCCGAATCATCTGAGCTTAAAATGATTTAATCAAAATATTTTTTATTCCACATGTCTTATTTTAAAATTCACCAAAAATGAAGTGTTTTCTTGAACCAGATTCTGCAAAGAACATAAAAATCTGAGACATGACATCACTACACTTTCTGACATGCAGCCAATCACAGCGCAGATCTGTAATCTCGTCTTTCACCTGCGGCGGTCGCAGCTGTTGCAGGACTCACAGCAGCCTTTTCTTTTTCAGGGTCCAGGAAGTGACGGAACTGGGCGACCTATCGCCTCACTGGGATGGGCTTCGTCGTGATGTCATCAGCCACTGTCACCACCTGATTGGCTGTTACCAGGAAACACTGGCTGAGCTCGACAAACTCTCAGGTGAGTCAAAATTGTTTTGTTTGTACACCAGTGTTGTTCCAGAGAGGCTTCATCAGAGTGATGGGTGGAGCCAGGATTAGCTTAGCTTAGCATAAAGACTGGAAATGGAGGGAAAAGACTAGCCTGGCTCTGCCCCTAGCAGCCAGTCGCTGTGTGAGTCATTTCTGCTCCCCAGTCAGCGTCTTTACCTGAACACGTTACTTTGTTCCTACCAACAGCGTCGTCTTGTTTCAAAGTGAGCAGCGCTAAGTCGGATCGACACCTCCAGTTCGTTCCAACCAACCTTCACTCTCAGAGGATGGAGGTCACCAATCCAGACAGCTCAGGTTCTTCCAGCTGCTTCTTCTCACTGCTGCATTCTTCTGTTCTTCACTTTCATACTTCTGTTTGTCTGGACGCCAGTAGCTGCTGTTAGTTCACCTATCGGCTCTGTCGCTGCTCAGAAATCTAAGTGACTGTTTCACTTCTTGTTATTGTGACAAACTCTGTGTGGCTGTAAAAACACAACAAGTATGAAGTACATCATGTTTGTTGTCAGACAGCGTCATAAAATCAGTGTGTAAATGACATGATGCTGGTGAACAGGTCGTCCGGATGAGCTCCACTGTTTCATCCTGGTTCTGTGACTGACAGCAGAAACATGAGGAGATAGCAGCAGCTTCATCGTGAGTTCAGCTGCATTCAAAGGCAGTGGTCATGTAGAGGTGAAGGTAGTGAGCACCGAGAGCAGGAGAGGAACTGCAGATGGAAACAGCAGCCAGCAGTGTTTCTCCTCATCAGACAGAGTGAAAACCTGCTTTATGTTCTGGATCGGACTGCAGCCTCCATTTATAAAACTGTAGCAGCCGACCAATGAGTGGTGCCGAAACCCTGACGTCAGGAAGCAACAGTCAGTGGAAGAAAAACCGTAGCTTTAACAAACCAAACACACCAAACTAAAGCAAATGTCAGCAGAAAGTGTTGACTCATTCCCAGCATCATTCTAACGAATCCCAGCAGCGCTGTGTTCATGTACCTGCGTCTCTCCTCAGGTGTTTGGTATGATGTCATCACCTTTGGCGCTCCAGCTGATCACCACCAGGCCTTCAAACATGGAGGCCTGAGGAGGCTTCTGAGCAAACACACAAACCACAGGTATCACTTCAGACTGCTGTCTCTGCATTCATTCCTTCTGCAGCAGCTTTTCTATCCATCTCGTTATAACGTGCCCCGTTAATCTCTGTAATCTCTGCTCTGTCAGGATTAGAGCCGCTGCATCGGAGGTTTGTAGATTAGCACCGAACACTTTGCATTTTATTTGGATCTGTCAGAACAGCAGGTTTACACAGAGTGCAGCAGCTCACATGAAAAGAAACGTAGAAACAAAAACACTGTTTTAGAAAAAGAGAGTTTTATAGATTCTACATGTTGGATGTTTCTCTGCACTGGGTTTGTATCTGCTGTAAACTACATTCACCTCATCACAGATGTTCAGATGCACTGGTACAACTTTTCCAACGTGACTTTAAATCAGATTTGGTTTGCTTGGAGCCCAAATAGATGTGATTAGTTTTGGTTCTGAAGTGGGCATCCATCATCTGGGTCAGATTAGAAGACAGTGCAGGTCAGCGGGGTGACATTTTTAACGGGCATCAACATGAGCGTGTTTTATGTTTGAATGTGCACATGTATCTGAAAGTGTCCGAACTGACCACTGCATGGAAACGAAGCCTGGTTTTGCTCGATACTGTCATCCTTTGATTCAGCTTTCCTTCCCCTGAATGAACTCTTCCCCTGCAGCTCCGTGTTTTACTCCCAGGACGAGAGCTCCAGAGCCAGGGAGCTGCTGGCCAGCGTGGCCCAGCTGCAGCCTCTGGTCTTTGGCCTGTCTGAGGAGCTTCTCTCCGTCTCTCTGGAGGTGAACGTCGTCCAACTTCAGAAGGTCCTGGACGGTCTGATCCAGCAGGTGAGGAGGCAACAAAACCAGCAACCCTCCTCTGGACAGATACTAATCTGATGCAGCCTTTCTCCACCAGACCGACCAGTTTGTTCATACACTCAAAGATGAGCTGGTGAAAAACGCCCTGCTGGCGATCCACGAGCAGCAGACCTGCAGCCACGCTGACGGCAACGGGCTGCTCTGTGAGAACCTGCCAGCCAATCAGGAGGGGCCGCCGTCGCCAGGACAAGCGGACAGACGATGTGATTCAGAGTACGACCAGGAAGAGTGGGCAAGTTGGAGATGTTCTGATCCAGTTTTATCTGCGCCAAATCTGATCAGTCATTTTATATTTAGTCCGAGTCTGACACCATTATGTAAATGTAGAGTCAGAGGGTAGATGTAGAGTCAGAGGGTAGATGT
>NW_007579687.1:62953-71833 GCF_000690725.1 Stegastes partitus | reverse complement strand
AGAGGGTAGATGTAGGGTTAGAGGGTAGATGTAATATTCTAGCTAGCAACGGGTACCAAGTGTGACCAGAGGTCATGTGTTTGAGACAAACTGGGATCAGCTAGAATGTCAGTAACTGGTGGAACAGCTGAATGAGGAACCAATCATGAGCCTGTGGACTGAAACAGCAACATCAACTTCAATAACAACATCAGCTTATAACTGATTATATTCCTGATTGATTGATTGACAGCACTGCCTCCTACTGAGTGACTGATGAGTCTAGTCAAATTAGCATCTTTAGCATTTTTCCATAGATTGTGTTTTCCCAGACGTAAACTAAACAACGTGCTGGGGTTTGAAATGATCAGCTAAATTCTATCCTGGACCTGATTCTGATCTCTGAGCTCTCTGGTCTTGGATCAGAACATTCCTCTCTCCCAGGTTTTATCTGACTGTGTGGTGTTTTAGGACAGACTGTGGGCGAATGTCGCCAAGAGCCTGAACTGCATCATCGCTTTGGTGGACCGACTGCGGCGGCAAGAGGACTGCCTCCAGGAAGTGACATCACGAGAGGCGCCAGACAGGAACTCCCAGAACAGCAGTAATGTTTTCCTGTGTCTGATACAAACTACAGATATTTACTGTGATTCTTGGCGTCATGAGGGTTGGTTTACTCTCTTCTGCTAGTTCGCTTAGCTCACAGTGTTGCAGTTTTATAAATATCAAAACTAAATACCGAGCAAAACACAGTTACCCAGAAACACATGAGAAAATCTAAAGTGCAGACAGCGTAACGTTTCAGACAATAAAACAACAGAAGCTTCTATCATTGGTCTTTTAGACGCAGCTACAATTAGACGTAAAGCTGAGCACAAGTTTAAAGAATAAAACCACAGAATCCTCTCATTGTACAGAAATCGCCGCTGGGCTGTAGCTGATCACCGTGCAGGTCGTTACTGGTAACGAGTAGCACACCACTACCAACGCTGTAGTGAGGGTCAGTAATCGGTGGGGTTTCGCATCAAATATTAGTAAATATTCTAGTTTCAACGTCCTGATTGGTTCAAACCCGTCGTCTCTAAGTCCAGTTTGAATCCAGATGAAGTGAAGCCGTCCTATCTGCTCCTGCAGCCGCCGCCTCCTCGTCCTGGCAGGAGCAGCTGCTTCCTCTGGTTCTGACTCTCAGGGATTGCGTCCGTGAAGCCGTGACTCTGGCCCGAGCTGCCCTGACCTTCGTGGTGCTGCAGGGGGCGCTATCAGCGAGTGCCGCTCAGGGACCGCCGAGCCTCGTCCAGAGACGCCACGCCGTCTTCAGCCAGGCGGTGAGGAGCACCAGTACTCTGATTGATGTTCTGTGTGGGAAGTAATCAGATTACACTGGGTAGAAGACTGGGGGTGGCAGCCATTAATATCTATAATATGTAATCAGATTACTATTCTCAGCTCTCAGCAGTGACCCTCGGGTTCCTGTTGAGGCTCCATGAAGGTCTGAAGGATCCTCAGTTTCTGCTGCAGCTTCACTCTGTAGGAATCCTGGTCCAGCTGGAGGGACTGCTGAACCCCTATGGTACCAACACCACAACACACCAACACACACACACACACACACACACACACACACACAGTCGGTTCTTTCTGTATAAAACCAGCTAAATGTGAGCAGCTGGTAGCATCAGTATTATGGGATGTCTCATAGTGGTACCAGTTTAATGTGACATGGAGTCACAGAAACCATCACTGGTACCCTGGATGTGGTTCTGGTTCTGATCAGTCACCAGAAGAAACTTTACAACGTGCATTCTGGGTAAACGTTCCAGGCTCATACCAGAGTGTGTGATGGTGGTTGGTCAGAACCAGTTCTAGATGATGGAAGGACCGTTTTATCTCCAGAACCTACCAGAACCATCTACAGACAGGATCCACTCATATCGTTATGTTCTAACTCTTCATTAACTGGAAGAATTTGATACTTTTTCAACATAGTAAACAAGATCGATGGATGACAGAACTTAAAATAATCTTTAGAAACAGTCTAACTGGCTGTCATTCTCACATGGTGAGTTTACGTGGGGGGGCGGAGCTTATCCCCCCTGACTCAGGTTCACCTGGACAGGTAACCAGTCTATCACAGGGCTACACTTAGAGACAGACAACCAAGCACACTCACATTCACACCTACGGACAATTTACAATCACCAATTAACCTCAGCATGTTTCTGGACTGTGGGAGGAAGCCGGAGAACCCGGAGAGAACCCACGCTGCACGGGGAGAACATGGAGACTCCACGCAGGAAGATCCCGGGTGTCCTCACCGGGACGCCAACTGGCGACCTTCTAGCTGTGAGGCCACGGTGCTAACCACTGAGCCACCTGCAGCCCTTAATAAATATATCTGAAGTACAAAGTCCTGCAGCTCTGTGGAACCAGAACATGAAGAAGGAGAGAGAATCCAGAGATGTGTTCTGTCAGTAGAACCCAGAATAATGGACACCAGAAAGAAAAGAAAGAACCAAACCTGAATTCCTTCAATTATTTGTTTTGCAAAAATCAGAAAACCTGAAATCAGCCTTGGTTACATTCTCCATGTGTCCACAGATGTTGAACCCTGGAGCTCAGGTCGTCTCCTCATGCTGCAGATGTTTAGGATGAGGTGTTTCCCCATCTTCTAGCTCCTCTGTGTATGGAATGATGTGACTTTGATGAAACATCATAGTTCTGAGCTCAGGCTCAGGGAATTTTCCTGATGGAACCGAGGATTCTGCTGATTCTACAGTTTCTGGCTGACAAATGGTTTCATGAATTTTAAGGAACCATTCAAACCTTCCAGGCTCCAAAACGTTCAGGAGGAAAGAGGCGCTCTAGAACTTCTGCTTTGTTGTGTCTCCATTGTGACTGTGTCAGGTGACGAGCTGGGGATGCTGGAGGACACGGAGCAGAGTGTCAGCGACCTGAGCAGAGCAGCCTTCACCTTCACCCAGGCCCCGAGTCAGGCCCCGAGTCTGGCCCCGAGTCAGGCCCCGAGTCAGGGACCCGAGGGCCTGCTGCCCTCCGTCAGGGGAGCATGGTGGGAGCACACAACACAACACAACACAACACACACAGTGCACAGCTTTATTGTCCATTCTCCTCCAATCAGGGGCAGGTTTGTAGTTGAGGTTCCGTTGCCCCCGGAGACCTTCAGTTTGTTGCCACGGGAACTAAAAGATGGATGTTTGATACGAGTTGATGCGGTTCTGTTCAACATCGGAATCAACCAGCGCAGTCTGGCTGAGAGGTACACACACACACACACACACACACACACACACACACACACACACACACTAAACCTAAAGCAGCTTCAACACTCAGAGCTGTGAGGTGGTTCTGAAGGAGTGTTCGGCAGCAGAGTCTTCATCATCATCTTCATCATCGTCTTCGTCTTCATCTTCATCAGAGACTCTGCTGACTGAAGCTGCTCCACTGTGGTTCTGTTGCAGGTTTGGAGATGTTTCCGTCCAGGACAGACTGAACCGGCAGAGCTTTGAGCGACTCAGATCCTACTGTTCTGCCCTGACGGCCCGGCTGCCGGACCTCGGTAACGTTCTGTGTGACGTCTTTAACATTCATCCCCTGATCACTGTGATCCAGCAGAAACTGATGCAGCTCGTCTCCTCTCAGCCGGCGTCCGCTCGCTGCCGGACTTGTTGTCGTCTCTGGACCTGAGCCTGCAAGCCAAGAGGAGGAAGAAGGTGGAGGTTCTGTGGATCGCTGCGACGGTGAGGAACCGAACCCGTTTGTTCAATAGAGCTGTCACAGACAGAATCACTGGTCCTCCTGGACTTTGTTCTGTTTCCTCCTCCTCTCCACTCAGTGCTCAGACGGTAAATAAATACTTTGGACCTGGAACCAACCAGAACAAATGAACAACGTGAACCCTGAAAGTAAGAACGAAACCAGATCAATTAAAATAGTAACTAGGAACAAAAGCTGATCCACAAAAATAGAACGCTGTGAGTTGAAACCAGTAGAAGAAGTAAAGACCAATGCTGGAGCTCCACCTGCATCAGAGACTGGTCTGATACCAGAGCCAAAGTCCGAACCCAAACCCCAACCACAACTCTGACACGGACCTCTGAGAACGGAGCTGGAGGTCTGTCGACTCTGTTCAGCTTCACCACAGCAGGAGTTCTGCTGAACCGTTAGAAACACTGCTTCAGAGTTCTGTCTCCTCCTTCATGGTTCTGGTTCCTCAGAGCTACAGGACTTTTTGTTGCAGAGGAACATGAGCCAGAAGCAGGAAACAACCAGGACAGTGTCAGAGTTGGTTTGTTCACATGGACAGTGAAGCTCAGATCAGGAAGGCGACCCGCCGCTCTTCTCACCAGGTGTGTTTGTCGTGTGCAGGTGTGTCGACAGGTGAACGGTGTGCGACTGACCAGCTGTAAGAGTGCAAAGGATCCAACGGCCATGTCGGTGACGCTGGAACAGTGTTTGCTGCTGCGACGGCGACACCAGCTGAGCCGGCAGAGCTTCAGCACGGCGCTGGACAGCATGAGGAGGTCCGTGGACGAGCAGTCCTCCTCCGTCTCTTCACTCTTCTCCTGCTTCTGTCTTTGGCTCTCCTTCGTCGTCTTTGTCTCCTTCGTCCTCCATCCTTCATGTCCTCCATCCTTCTTGTCCTCAATCCTTCATGTCCTCCATTTTTTATCTCCTTCATGTTGTTCACCTCCTTTGTTTCTTCTCCTGCTTTGTCCCTCCTTTGGTTTCTATCATCTTTTCTGCTGCACAACATTTTCACTTCAATCTTTTTTCTTTTTCTTTTTTTTACATTTTTCCGTCTCCGACACAAACCCTCCTCCAGAACGCGGGTGTCCTGGGGGCAGATGCTGGGCTGTTACGCCCAGCCAGGGCTCACCGTCTCTGTGTTGGATGCAGAGCGGCGGCCCTCAGGTCTCTGGAGCTCGTGGCCCCTGCAGTGTTTGGCCCCCAAGGCTCCCAGATGGCACCTTTACCCAGTGGCCTTCCTCCTGGTGACCTCCCACCTCCTGGTTCTCTGGCTCATCCTCAGCCTGGTCATACTGCTGGCCAAATACCAGTAACCAGCACAGACTGGGAGCACTGGGAAACGTGACATTACTGTCCTTACTGGCTGAGCTGGTGATTCATCTGTCCAGTATTTTCTCCATTTGTTCTCAGAAAATGTTGAAAAATGTGACTCCGAGTTTTTCAAACGTCCTGTTTAGTCCAAACATCTTCAGTTTCGTGTCACAGAGGAAAGAAACCAGAAAACATTCCCGCTGAAGACGCAGAGTGTAGACTGATTTATTAAAAAGTGACTCGTCACTTATCTGAACATCTGATGGTGAATTATTAGTTGACAACTAGTTGATGAATTTGTTCATCTGTGTTCACTGTGGGCCTCTGCTGCCCCCCAGTGGTCAGGTCATATAGGTGCAACTCATCTGTTCATGCAGATGTTCTTGTCCTGTGTACAGATGTGTGCACGGCGCTGTGAGCTCTGAAGCACATTCTGTAATACACGGAGAAGAAAGAAGAAAGCATCTTATCTCCAGTCTGATGCTCAGTGCTTCTCATGTGTGTCTTGGTCGTGTGCCGGGAACAGAGCAGGTTCTGGTTTTGCTGTCAATGTCGGTGGACCCGGGCCTCCCGGCTACTTGTGTGTTTGTGTTTGTCGTTGCTGAATGTTGCACAGAAGGCTGCAGGCTGGACAACATGCAGCAGAAGGTGGCCAACAGGAAGTTCTCCCTCAGCAGCGTCCGGCTCCTCGCCTTCCCCAAATCCAAGGACCTCCAGACAACAACAGTGTTGTTTTCACATGTGAACCTGCTGTTTGGCTGCAGGTGTTTCAGCTCCTAACAGGTGTCTGCAATAAATCTACACTGTACTGAATAATTTCTGTCAAATCAGACCCGCTGGACAACCAGATCAGTTCTACATCCATCCAGGTGTCTCAGCCTGAACACTGGACCAGGTTCTGTCCATGTCCTCTGCCAGCAGCTGGTAGCATCAGTATTATGGGATGGATCATAGTGGTACCAGTTTAATGTCTATGACATAGATTCATAGAAACAATCACTGGTACCCTGGATGTGGTTCTGGTTCTGATCAGTCACCAGAGGAAACTTTACAAAGTGCATTCTGGGTAAACGTTCCAGGCTCATATCAGCATGTGTGATGGTGGTGGGTCAGAACCAGTTCGAGACAATGGGCGGACCGTTTGACCTCCAGAACCTACCAGAACCATCTGAAGACAGGATCCACTCTGTGGATAAATTCTTTTTGAATATAGACGTATTTTATCTTATCATTAAGGTAAAACATTGCATGACTTCATTAAATAAATTAACTATTAAAGCCCTCTGAGAGCTCAGAGCTCCTCCAGCAGCTCATCTCCACCAGGCTGGGATCTCCAGCTGATGTTAAAGTCCTGATTCATTTATCTACACTGTTAGATTCATGGAGGATCAGAACATAGCTTTAGCATTGAGTTAGCGTTGATATCATTAATAACCGGCTGACGGAGTGATGGACGCTCGTTCTGGACTCTCAGATATTTTGTACACTGACGTTGTTTCTGCAGTTCCTGACTGGCTTTAAGCTGTTAGCTAACGCTATGCTAGGTTGGCATAACTACAGCGATGCTATTGCTAACATAAACAGACAGGGAGTAGCTTAAGCTAGGTTAGCACAACTTTAGCAAGGTAAATGAAAAGCATGACCGACCAATGCAGCACGCGTCAGTCGTCCTGACTCATGGCAGAGAGTCAAAGTGGACCAGGAGACATGCTGAGTCATTGTTAATGTGAACCAGGAGACATGCTGAGTCATTGTTAACGTCACTACGTGGTTCTGAACGTATCTGTCAGGAGCTCCGCTCAGCCCACTCCTGTGGTGCTGCCTGGCTGTAGCTTCCTCTGTACTACTGAGAACACAGCGGTGAGGACTGAAGGACTGAATGCAGTCAGAGCTCCATCTAGTGGACAAACGGCGCAACGACAGCATTCTGTGACAGTTAACAGCATTCAGTGTTTTATGAGGAAATAACCAGACGGTAAACCAGAACATCACCAGAATGTAGTCATCTGGTCATTGTGCCGTTATCAACATTTCCTGAAAATGTCGTGAAACTCCGTTCAGAACTTTTCCAGTTATGTTGCTAACAAACAGCAGCTACAACACGACCTCCTTGGAGGAGGTAAAAACCAGCTGATCCTGAAGGGTCAACGGGGAACTTTTTTCAGACTTAGTTGATTTTATATGGACCGATCCGACTTTGGGTTCTTTTATGAACCAACAGTCAACAAGTCAGTAGCATCACAGGATTAGTTTAACATGAAGTCAGCCAGTTAGCCTGACAGGAGGATTCTACATGTTCACCGTTTTTGTTCGTGTGTATGATGACAGTGAATATAATTTAAAAATAATCTAAGCTACAGTATTGGAAATGACTGATGGGGGCTTCCGTCAGGTATTACAGAAAAACTGTTCGTTATGTTTTGTTGAAGGCGAGCTGGAGAACCTGAACATGGATGTTCTTATTAAGACACTGAGGCTGGTTTGGTCAAGTGTTCCATCATTACAAACACTTCCGTTGGTTTCCTCTCACCAGTATAAAGGATAATAAGAAACCCATCACTGGGAAGAGTGGTAAGAACTGGGGCGGTTTGTTCCGTATTTAAACTACCCTGTATAGTTGGAGGTCAAGAATGAGACAGTGAGCGGATTCGTGTATTTTGTATGTTTTTAACTCAAACAGAACCTGATGAGGCTTTTATTATGGAAGCAGGCAGCGGATGTGGCGGCCTCCTGTGCGGCACCTTGACGGCCGGAGGCCCGTTGACAACACCGCAGCAGAGCTCAGCCTGCTGCCGCCGCTGCTGCCTTCACCTCCGAATACTCAACCCGCCACCGCCCGCCGTCCTCGCGAGCCGTGGACCCACCGCCCGCTGCTTCACCTCGGCGGGAGAAGTCGAGTCGTTCCTGCGGCTCGTTCGGTGCCCGGCGGTGTCCTGGTCCTTCTTCTCCGCGGTGTTTATGTTTGTCGGCGGCTGGAAATGGAGGCGGCTAGCGGGCTGCTAGGCGGCTGAGAGCGGCCGGACGGAGCGAACGGGACCCGGAGCTCAGCCACAACACTAACCGGTTCAAACAGCTCCCGGCCGGCCGGCGAGCATGGCGGAGTAGCGGCCCTCGGCTCCTCCGACCAACCTCACCATGGCCCCGGGCTCGCTGGTGGCGGCCTGCCGCAGCCTGGCCCTCTCGACGTGGCTGCTGTCCTTCTGCTTCGTCCACCTGCTGTGCCTGGACTTCACGGTGGCCGAGCGGGAGGAGTGGTACACGGCCTTCGTCAACATCACCTACGTGGACCCGGCCACGTCGGAGCTGCGCACCGAGAAGACGGAGTGCGGCCGCTACGGGGAGCACTCCCCGAAGCGGGACGCCAAGGGGGTGCTGGTGCTGCCCGCGGCCCCGCTGGACCGCCAGGCCTGCGACCCCAGTACCCGGTTCCTGGTGCCCGCCCAGGCCGCGGCCTGGATCGCGCTGATCGCTCCGGGAAACTGCACCTACAAGGACAAGATCCGGCACGCCGCGGCCCTCAACGCCTCGGCGGTGGTCATCTTCAACGTGGGCTCCGCCAACGCCAACGACACCATCACGATGCCGCATCCAGGTACGACCGGCCCCGGTGTTAACCGGAGAACCGGAGTTAGAGCTCCGGTGTTTACCGGAGAACCGGAGTTAGAGCCCCGGTGTTTACCGGAGAACCGAGATGTTGGACGGTTTATTAGGTTTCATTAGAAGTAACAGAATGTTAGAATGATCCGAACTATCAGATTAAAATCCTGGAGCCCCTGATTCTGGAGTCTGTGGTTCTGGGGTTCTGGAGTCTTGGGTCTG
>NW_007579687.1:56580-61321 GCF_000690725.1 Stegastes partitus | reverse complement strand
TTTAATGAGAACAGAGTCTGAAGCAGGAAGCTGGACCTCCTTCATGACACCTGTGGTCTCTGCTGGAGCTTTTTTGGTTTTGTTGATTCGGCTACACAGAGAAAGCCTGGATCTGTCAAACTGGCTTCGTAGTGCAGCCCTCTGGTTTGTTGTTTACTGCAGCTTTGTTGTGGTAAACGTGGAGGTGAAGCTGCAAACCACCGCCTGTGGAGGACTCGTCTGTTAGGGTTAGGGTTAGCCTAACTCGTCTGTCTTTGGGCACCATGAGGAGAAGCTCAGACTGATGTCGACACGTTCTGCTCGGCTGGGTTTGTTCATGTCAGTTCGGTGTTTGTTGTGTTTATTGTGTGTTTTCAGCTCCAGAACCAGCAGCTGTTGTGGTTTGGTTCTGGTGTGGAGCATCGATCTGAAAGAGGCTGAGCATCCCCCTCTGGTTCCTCAGAACCTCATGTTTACCTGAATCATTGACCATAGTGGGTCCAGTTCTGACGGGTTCTTTCCTTTAAACTCCACGACCCGTTCTGGTGTACCGGACTCATTGATCGTCCTGCTGCCACTTGTTGGATCTCGCTGACGGTGTTTCAGTGAATCCAGGCGGCGCCCACCATGTCGCTGTTTTTTAGGGTATTTTTAGCGGCAGCCTGGTGGGAGAAGCTGGTTGCCATGGTGACGGGGGATCTGGTCGCCATGGTGACGGGGTTTGTTAGCTGTGACTGGATCAATAGGCAGGCCGTGGGTTTGCTTGTGTTGATTCGGTTCAGGAGGGTTAAACAGGAAGCTGGACTTTCAGTTTGGACATAAGGACGTCTGCAGACGGCTGCCTCTGAGCAAACCGGGCCTCTACCGGACCTCAACAACAGGACATGTGTGGGTTCCTGTTGCTTTCATTACCTGCTTTGGAGTCAGTCCACTGCGGTCAGAAGGTGGCGCTGTATGCACAGAGGAGAAGAAGAAACAGAGAAAGTTGTCAGGTTGTGAGGACGCTTTGGTGTCAGTGGGGGTCGGCCATCTTTAATGTGGTCAGAAAAAGCTGATCAGTCATGTGACTTGAGGCCTCGCTACGTCATTCAGAGGAGACGCTTCTGTCTCCCATGAAGCTATTGAACTCTTGAGAAAGTTTTTTTTTTTTTTACTGGAGATTAAAAGTGAAATTAAAACCACTTCATGTTTCTGAACAAACAGAGAAACGACTCGAAGATCAGCGGCTTCCCTGGTGGAGACCAAAGGCTGAGAGAAAACTAAACATTCATCATGTTGCTTCATTTAAAAACTAAGTTCGCTGTATTTCTGCAGGTTTTAGGCTTTTTTTTTCCATCATGGCTTCTTTCAGACCAGCGCCTCAAAATACACGTTCCTAGTCTGTCTCTGGACATTTAAAGCAGAAACATTTAATGAGATCAATCTGCATTTGCATCTTCAACCACAAACTGTAATCACCTCATACTTCATGTGATTTGTTTGCTTAAATGTGGGTTTTCATTAAAAATATGCTTCTCAGTGTAATAGTTAGCATCCATCAGCCTGTGCAGCTGGGTTCCTGTCTGTTCTGGAGGCTGCTGACGGTTCCACGGCTCTTTGTTTGGATCTTTGTCGAGCCTCTTGTGGTCTGATGAATGAATGGAATCTGTTTGATTTCTGATGATTGAAATCCAAACAGCAGCCGGTCATACGATGAACTGTCTCTTCAGGTGCCAGCGAGGTGGTCGCCATCATGATCCCTGAACCCAAAGGCCGTGAGGTCGTATCGCTGTTGGAGCGCAACGTAACTGTCACCATGACCATCACCATCGGCACCAGGAACCTGCAGAAGTACGTGAGCAGGACGTCGGTGGTGTTTGTGTCCATCTCCTTCATTGTGCTGATGATCATCTCGCTGGCCTGGCTCGTCTTCTACTACATCCAGAGGTTCCGATACGCCAACGCTCGGGACCGCAACCAGGTAGGAGCGCTATACCAGGACGGCGAAGAAGATGTAGGGTTGGTCAGGACAGTTAACCCCCAACGAGGCTGTAAGAAACTACCTGAACCTGAGATTATTACACTTTGATGATGTTTGTCCTCCGTCCGTCTGCAGCGGCGTCTTGGCGATGCAGCGAAAAAGGCCATCAGCAAACTGCAGGTCCGCACCATCAGGAAGGGCGACCAGGAGACCGAGGCCGACTTCGACAACTGTGCCGTCTGCATAGAAGGCTACAAGCCCAACGACGTGGTCCGAGTCCTGCCCTGCAGGTAAAGCACCCACACAGCTAGCCCACACAGCTAACCCTAACCCACACAGCTAACCCTTACCCACAGCTAACCCACACAGCTAACCCTAACCCACACAGCTAACCCTTACCCACACAGCTAACCTAACCCACAGCTAACCCACACAACTAACCCTTACCCACAGCTAACCCACACAGCTAACTCTTACCCACAGCTAGCCCACACAGCTAACCCTAACCCACACAGCTAACCCTAACCCACAGCTAACCCACAGCTAACCCACACAGCTAACCCTAACCCACACAGCTAACCCTAACCCACAGCTAACCCTAACCCACACAGCTAACCCACACAGCTAACCCACACAGCTAACCCACACAGCTAACCCACACAGCTAACCCTTACTCACCTGCTCCACTCACCCAAACATGACACACATTAGCAGAACCAGGAGGAGGAAGGTTCTGGTTCTGCAGGGTCTGGTTAAAGCAAACTGTTAATTGTGGCACATTTCTAAATGAGCTGTGATGATGGTGACGATGATGATGGTGGTCATGATGATGATGGTGTTGGTGGTGATGATGATGGTGGTGATGATGGTGGTGGTGGTGATGATGATGGTGACGATGATGATGGTGGTGGTGATGATGATGATGATCGTAGTAATGATGATGATGGTGGTGATGATGGTGATGGTGGTGATGATGATGATGATGATGATGATGATCGCAGTGATGATGTTGATGATGGTGGTGATGATGATGGTGATGGTGATGGTAGTGATGATGATGATGAGGGTGATGGTAGTGATGATGATGATGATGGTGATGGTGATGGCAGTGATGACGATGGTGGTGGTGATGATGATGATGGAGATGGTGGTGGTGGTGGTGGTGGAGATGGTGGTGGTGGTGGTGGTGGTGGTGATGATGATGATGATGGTGGTGGTGGTGGTGGTGGTGATGATGGTGGTGGTGGTGGTGATGATGGTGGTGATGGTAGGGATGATGATGGTGGTGGTGATGATGATGATGGTAGTGATGGTGATGATGATGATGATGATGATGATGATGATGGTGGTGGTGATGATGATGATGATGATGATGATGATGATGATGATGATGATGGTGGTGGTGGTGGTGGTGGTGGTGGTGATGATGATGATGATGATGATGGTGATGGTGATGGTAGTGATGATGATGTTCAATTCAAATAGAACAGTTTTCTTGTGATCACAGAAACTACGTTTGGTTTGTAAACAAAGATCATTTGTTCTCCAAACACGCCTGTAGATGTGGTGAAGCTGTGACTGCCTGTTGTTCCTTAGAGCCAGTTCAGTGTTTGACGGCAGAACTTTGCTTCCTGCAGACACTTGTTCCATAAGAGCTGCGTGGATCCGTGGCTGCTGGACCATCGCACATGTCCCATGTGTAAGATGAACATCCTGAAGGCACTCGGCATCGCGGTGAGTCTCGGGAGCTGGAGAGCGTCCAGGCTGGTCTCAGCTGAACCCAAAGCATCAGAGTTCAGGCCTGTTTCACTGACATTAGTCACCAGCTGTTCTGATGTTCAGTTCATCAGTCGGAATGATGTTTAATGAAACCCGTCTGAACTCGGTGATGCAGCTGCTCCAGTATTTTCAGTGTGTTCTGGTCTCTTTCCTCTGTGACAGTAAACTGAAGATCTTTGGACTAAACAAGACATTTGAGGAAACTCTGACCCATTATTCAGTGTTTTCACCAAACAGCTGATGATTCATCCAGAAAGTAATCAGTAGTCTGCAGCTGCTGGACAATAAAGTAAACCAGTCTGAAGACCTGCAGCTTTGAGGTCTTCAAGGCTGCCAGATGAAACCCAGTTAGACCTGTGATTCTTCAGATTCTTTTCAAGCTGGACTTTTAAACCCAGTTCTGATTCTTTGCAGCTGAACGCCGACTGTCTGGACGACCTGCCACTTGACTACGATCTGGCTCTGGGTGGCGTGGGTGTGGGCGGGGTCGGGGCCTTGGCGCTGGAGGCGGTGGTGTCTGGGGCGTCCAGCGACGGCACGCTGAGCGAAGGCGGCTCCTCCGTGGTTCTGGACCCGGGCGTGAGGCGGGTTGGGCTCCCGCAGGACTACCAGGACCCCGACACCCTGAGAGACAGTCCGGTTACCGCCACCACCGACACCCACACAGGTAACAGCAGGTCCAGGTGGGGGCGCCACCCAGTGGTGCTTCTGCTGCTTCCTTATGAGGTCTGCTGCTGAAACGCCAAACATGAAATCATTCGTGTAGCTGGGCTGTAAGTCTGAACAAACAGGTACAGAAACTTTACAGATATCCAAACCATCAATACCGCCGACTGACACAGTGGCTGAAATCCACTTTGGTCTCAAATGTCCAGAGTTATGTGGTGTTATCAAGAGTCTGTAACATCAGGAGTCTGTAACGTCAGGTGTCCGTAACGTCAGGTTTCCGTAACGTCAGGTGTCCGTAACGCCAGGTATCCGTAACGTCAGGAGTCCGTAACGTCAGGTGTCCGTAACGTCAGG
>NW_007579687.1:54947-56094 GCF_000690725.1 Stegastes partitus | reverse complement strand
AACGTCAGGAATCTGTAACGTCACTAGTCTGTAACGTCAGGAGTCTGTAACGTCAGGTGTCTGTAACGTCAGGTGTCTGTAGCGTCAGGAGTCTGTAGCGTCAGGAGTCTGTAGCGTCAGGAGTCTGTAGCGTCAGGAGTCTGTAACGTCAGGAGTCTGTAACGTCAGGAGTCTGTAACGGCAGGTGTCTGTACAGGTGTCCATACTATAAGGTATCTATACTATCAGGTGTTATCAGGTGTGTACATGTAGCAGGGTACAGAGTGAAGCTGTCCTCCACTACACATTTAATTTTTAAAGTCCTTTTATTGAGTTCTGCAAAGAGCACAAAAAGTGTCTTTTAACCTCACAGTTCGCCACACACATACATTAACTTTCTACTAAGTGTGTGTTCTCATTCTCTGGATATATTTCTACATTTTAACATAAAAAATTATGAATGTCTGCACCAACATATCAACAGTAAATCATGTCTTGCATCAGTACTCCAAATCAGTTTAGTTTACATTCATGAATTACTCCTGAGCGGTGCGGGCTCATCATTTACTTCCTAGTCCCGTGCTCGCGGTAGCTAGCCACCAGTGCTAACCAGTAGTTAGCCATTTTCGTTACATTATGTTGGCTGACTCTCATAAACAATACCGCAGAACTCCAACCGGGTTAATAAACTAACAGATACAACAACGATTACACAGTTTCAACTCTCCCTGCTTACCTGCAAAGAGCACAAAAAGTGTCTTTTAACCTCACAGTTCCCCACACACATACATTAACTTTCTACTAAGTGTGTGTTCTCATTCTTTGGATATATTTCTACGAGACTTCCCTTTGACCCTGAACACACAGTGTAGTGAACGTGCCCTCTGCTGGCCGGAGTTAGTAACTCCATCCATCCATCCATTCTCTTCCGCTTATCTGGGGTTGGGTCGCGGGGGCAGTAGGCGGAGCAGGTCGTCCCAGACCTCCCTCCCCCCGGAGAAGCTTTCCAGCTCTGCCTGGGGGATCCCGAGGCGTTCCCAGGCCAGCCGAGAGATATAATCTCTCCAGCGGGTCCTGGGTCTGCCCCGGGGTCTCCTCCCAGGTGGACGAGTTCGGAAAACCTCCAGAGGAAGCCTCCCCGGAGGCATCCGAACCAGATGTCCATACC
>NW_007579687.1:42409-54012 GCF_000690725.1 Stegastes partitus | reverse complement strand
AGAAGTGTGATACTTCGATAATTGGCACACACTCTCCGGTCCCCTTTTTTAAAAATGGGAACCACCACCCCGGTCTGCCACTCCACAGGCACTGTACCCGATGCCCACGCGACATTGAAAAGACGTGTCAGCCATGACAGTCTGACAATGTCCAGAGCCTTCAGCATCTCAGGGCGAATCTCGTCCACACCTGGCGCTTTGCCACCGGGGAGCTTCTTAACTACCTCGGTGACCTCTACCACGGATATGGACGCAGAAGCCCCCGAGTCTTTAGGCTCTGCCCCTTCCTCAGAGGACGTGTTTACCGGGTTCAGGAGTTCCTCGAAGTGCTCCTTCCACCGCTCGACGAGGTCTCCAGTCTGGGTCAGCAGTTCTCCTCCCCGACTGTACACAGCCTGGGAGGGTCCCTGCCTCCCCTGTCTGAGGCGTCGGAAGGTTTGCCAGAACTTCTTCGGGGCTGACCAAAAGTCCTTCTCCATGGCCTCCCCGAACTCCTCCCACACCCGAGTTTTTGCGGGTTTTGGGGTTGCTGCCGCGACAGGCACTAGTGACCTTCTGGCCACAGCTCCTAACGGCTGCTTCTGTGATGGAGGCTTTGAACATGGACCACTCTGACTCCATGTCCCCAACCTCCCCGGGATGCAGGAAAAGCTCTTCTGGAGGTGGGAATTGAAAATACCATGGACAGGGGCCTCTGCCAGGCGTTCCCAGTTCACCCGTACTACGCGTTTGGGTTTACCAGGTCTGTCCGGCAGCCTTCCCCGCCATCAGATCCAACTCGCCACCAGGTGGTGATCAGTTGACAGCTCTGCTCCTCTCTTTACCTGAGTGTCCAAAACATACGGCCGCAGATCTGATGATACGACTACAAAGTCAATCATCGACCTTTGGCCTAAGGTACTCTGGTACCAAGTACACTTATGAGCAACCTTATGTTCGAACATGGTGTTTGTTATGGCCAATCCGTGGCTAGCACAGAAGTCCAAAAACAAAACACCGCTCGGGTTCAGATCAGGTAGGCCGTTCCTCCCAATCACGCCCCTCCAGGTTTCACCGTCATTGCCCACGTGAGCATTGAAGTCCCCCAGGAGAACGATGGAGTCCCCAGGCGGCACCCCTTCCAGGACACCAGCCAGTGACTCCAAGAAGGCCGAATACTCCGAACTGCTGTTCGGTGCATAAGCACAAACAACAGTCAGAGTTTTCCCCTCTGCAACACGCAGTCGCAGAGAGGCGACCCTCTCGCTCTCCGGGGAGAACTCCAACAGGGCGGCGCTCAGCTGGGGGCTTGTGAGTATAGGAGGTTTCCCTGTTCCGGGCGAGGTGGTGGCAGTCCTTTTTTTGTTCTTCATTGGGGTCTTCTGAATCGCTCTTTGTCTGGTCCCTCCCCAAGAACCAATTTGCCTTGGGAGACCCTACCAAGGGCTAATGCCCCGGACAACATAGCTCCCAGGATCACAGGGACACTCAATCCCCTCCACCACGATAAGGTGGCGATTCATCGGGGGGCCAGTTAGTAACTGCATACTGTTAAATGACAACATTTTTCCAACAATAAACCACACTCTGAATATAAACTGTACTAAATGCAAACAATGTTAAACAAACAAAAATAATAATGTAGGTATTTATCAACCCACTGATGGCTCTGTATGCCACATATAGTTTAAGGTGTTACCAGGAGTCTATCCAGTCACTGTGATATTTTAACTGCGTCTCCAACTAGAGCAAACCTGAACATTTAGATATTTTTCAGCCTACCATCGTCCTTCACAGCTTGTGCTCCAGGCAGGACACAGGTTTACCAGACAGGTATTAGAATCTAGAACCTTCTCCTTCCACTTTGTGAGTGTCAGAGATAAACTCTAGGTAAACCCTAAAAGGTGAACCTGATTGTGACGACTGAATGGAAAACGTTTCTGTCAGTTCCACGTCTGGACTGTTCTTCTGGTTCCTCTCTTAGAGTTATGTTCATTATTCTTTCCCAGAATGCAAACTCACCTGTTGACTCACCTGTCCTTCCTCCTACAGGTGAGCTTCAGCCAATGGCCAGCAGTGCCTCAGTGGCCTCATTTGTCATCGCCGTGGAAACGGGCCTGTCAGACGAGGAGGGGTCCATGGAGCCTCAGCTGGGGGACAAGTCCTGAGAGCAAAACCAAACCAGAACCAGGCCAGAACAGACTTCAGCAGGCCTGAAGGTCCATCAGCGACTTGACCTAAACTATCCAACCCAAATCCGCACTGAGCATGCTCTGAGCTCAGCCCAGGATCTGGTTCTGGTCACTGGTTCCAAGTGGAAACTTAATCCAGAACCAGCGTCAGGGTTCCGCTGGGTTCTTCTCTTAGAACATGTAATACGCAATGCCAAACTCGCCAACTGGCCTGGACTCCAGGTGGACTCGAACCCGGCTGGAACCAGGATCGAGACCTGGACGAGTTTAAACATAGAAGATCTGAATTGAATAAAGAACACCTCAAACGGACCTGTTAGATTTGGGCTCAAAGGAACCTGAATGAGCTGGTGTGGTTTTTGGTTTCCCGGGTTTTCCTGTTTCAAAGTGTCGGTCCGTTTTCTGTTTCTTCCTCCTCGTTCGGTCCGTTTGTGAAACTCTCGGTGTCCTGATGAGCTTCACAGTCACAGAAAGAGGAGAATGAATCTGCCGGTTGGGTTTCTGTGAGCGACCCGGTCCAGGACTCTGAGTTCTTTGTTTTGCACTCAGGAGGACCTTTGGTGGAATCTTCAGCTTGTCCCGGTTGGTTCGACCAGCTAGCCTGACTAGCTCAGCTCATTTTGATTTGTGTTGTTTCCGTCAGGACTTTTATTTGAGACGGATGCAGCAGCTGCTCTGAGCTGCAGCTTCTTCTCCTGGAGCTGTGCTGGTGGACTCCCAGCAGCTCTACCACAGTGTTGGTTGTTTCCTCTTTTTGCCGTCTCTGTCTCTGTTCTGTTGGGTTCTTCATCTTTCTGGGTTAGGGCTCATCTATCTGGCAGTGGTTCAGACGCTCTGCTGTGTTTCCAACAGGGTCCCATCACACAGGGCAGAACCGGTGCGTTTAGATCAGTCCTTCTGCAGCCCACTGCTCTACGGCCCGGTCCAGACCGCAGCATGGACGCCCAAGTTGGTTTCAGTAAAGTTCATTTAAACAAAAGGCAGCTTTTGGCTGCAGGTGCTCAGATGAGCTGCGAGCAGTGTTTACAGGACGTCCACCAATCGGACCGGTTCTGTTTCCTCTGCAGGATCCATCAGCTGAACTCAGTGACCAGAACAAAGACAGCAACAGTCACTCTGATGACCAGTTCATCCGTCTGAGTCATTTCTTCATCAAAACAGCCTAAATTCTGTCTCCAGCGTCTTCAGGGTGAGTGTGTTCTGGGTTCTGCTCTGTGACGGTCAACTGAACATCTTTGGACTAAACCAGACGTCTGAGGAACTCTCACCCATAAAACTTGTTTTTGTGGCAACTGGAACATTTTTTTAATGTCTGACTGCAGGAACCATCCCTGTAGAACCTTTCGAACCTGCAGAAGTTCTGTGAAGGCAGTTTTCAGGGGAGAACACCAGGTTTGGTTCTTCTGAGCGGCCCAGAAACACTGCTGCGAGGGTCACAGTGCTGATTGGCTGAGGACAGTGTGTTCCATCCTCTGTAACATCACCATCACCAACGTAAAGTTCTTCATTTGTTCTGACAGAACAAACCTCCAGTGTTCTGGTTCCTACATAGAATTGGAGTTAATCCAGGAACTCTTGGTTCTGGTCTCTGAGTTCATGTTTGGATCTGCAGTGGAAACAGAAGGACGATCAGCAGGTTGACCCTGTAGACCTTCTCCTGAGATTCCATCCATCCATCTTCTCCACATGTTTTATCCTCTGTAGGGTGTCAGGGGGCGGAGCCTATCCCGGCAGATTCACCTGGACAGGTAACCAGTCTATCACAGGGCTACACTTAGAGACAGCCTCCTGAAGAGTTGTCTGTTCTGTAGGTTCTGTTTTCCATCACAGCATTCAGGATCCAGTTTAACCTGGACACGTCCAACGTGGATCAGACTGCAGACGGTTCCTGATCCTGTGTGGCTTCAACGCTGGGATCAGAACCTGAACAGAAGCTGATTCCAGCTGAGACAGACCCCGACCACTCCAGTCTGTTTCACGCTGCCTTTTCAAAGACAGGCTGACCTTTAACCCGACAATCAGAGATCAGAGCTTTGACCTGTGGATCCTTTCTGGGAACTTCAGTGACCCAAGAGTTGGATCTGCAGCTGGACCACCACAGCAGAGGGCTGCACTACGAAGCCACATGAGTGGGTCAGCAGGTGTGTTGGGCCTAAAGCCCGAGTTCTCAGTATCACGAAGGTGGCTCTCTTTTTACCTGCTAGGTCTCCATGGGAACTGATGCTGTGGAACTAGGTCTCCATGGTAACTGATGCTGTGGAGCTAGGTCTCCATGGGAACTGATGCTGTGGAACTAGGTCTCCATGGGAACGAATGCTGTGGAGCTAGGTCTCCATGGGAACTGATGCTGTGGAGCTAACCCGGTCCAGATTCTGTTCAGAGTTCCAGAGCGTCTCCCTTTAACCAGACGGGTTCCTGACTGTTATTTATGAGCGATCCAGACTCTCAGCTGAGGGAATGTGTTTATCTGCTAACATGCTGAGCTGTGTGTCACTAATATCACTGAATGAAGCCGTGGAGCTACAGCATCACACTGTAAACATCACGTTGCCATGGGAACCAGACGTGTATTTAGTTGATCAGAACATGGATCATTCTGCTGGTATTGATCACAGAGAACATCCAATCAGTAACATTCATTCACTCTGATTGGGCCAAAAGTTAAAGTGATTTCCTGCATTCTGGGACAGAGTCAGACCTGAATGAGCTTCAGCACCAGATCAGGTTTAAATGTATGAAGGTGAAGTTTAACGTGCAGCTGTCAGCTGGAAACCAGCGGCTGCATCACTAAATATTCTCTATGAACACGTTGAACACTTTCTACCAGCATTCCTGTCTCCACCGTTTACAGTAGCGGCATCATGGTGATGTTCCTCATTGTTCTCCATTAAAACAAGGAGCTGACTGAAGCAGCTGCTCGTGATCGATTCATTCAGGGCAGAAGAAGAGTCACATGACGCCTTAACGCCTCCTTTAATGAGAACAGAGTCTGAAGCAGGAAGCTGGACCTCCTTCATGACACCTGTGGTCTCTGCTGGAGCTTTGGTTCATGTGGAGCCGCTACACAGAGAAAGCCTGGATATGTTGATCTGGCTTCGTAGTTCAGCCCTCTGGTGTAAACGGGTTAATCAACATCACAACACAAGCTGTGAATAAGCCCAACATGTACATAGAAATGTAAATGACTGAGTTCAGCGTCGGCTTCCTGAGAAAGATAAAGTTTGTCGTCTATTTTGATACCAGAGGAGACGTTTATTTTTGTAACGAAGATGCAGAGCTCGTCCCGCTGCGTCTGGATGATTCTCAGTGAGCTGAGCTGTGATCAGATTTCAGTGTTGATTATTTGTGTAATTGTACATACAGACGATGATACGAACCCAGACTACTGTAAACGCTGTTGAGGTTCTGGAGGAGAACAGAGAGAACTGAGCTGAGTGCAGGAGAACCAAAGCTGCACTGATCTGGCTAAACGGGAATAAAACGGGCTGAAGTGAAGCTGTTGTCCTCCAGAGTGACATCAGACGTCAGCATCGGCTTCGTTTAGCTCCAGTTCAGACTAACGGGACCATCATGACAACATTTGGGTCAGTGGAGCCAAGAAGTGCTTCTGTTGCTGGCTGTGGTTCTGCCACTGAGTCAGTGTTCTGTCAGACTCAGAACAGGTTTGTTCCTGTCTCTCTGCTGCCTCCTTGTGGACCAGCCACATCATTAAAGTTTCTGTCCAGCTTTATGTGAAGGAATTCTTCAGTTCACTTCCTGTGTTTGTGCAGGACTGAAAATGGGCCGAACCTAAACCTCCTTTGAGCCCATTTCTGGTGTTTGAGCTGCTGTGACTTGATGTTCCTTCAGTACCGAACCGCCAGCTTGTTTTGAACGTGTCAAAGCTGCAGTTAAACTGGTTAAACTGGTTAATTTCCATTTGGTGCTCTTATTCTGAAACCGCCTCATAAACAGAATACATTCAACATTTCCTGTCAGTGAGAAGGTTTTCTGAAGAACAGTTCTGTTTTTCACATTCTGATATTAAAAAAACAGTGATTGGTACATGTTGGACAGCAGCAGGAGGTTCTGGAGGTCCACATGGTGATCAGTGGAGCTGACAGGAGGTTCTGGAGGTCCACATGGTGATCAGTGGAGCTACAAGATCTTAGAAAGTCTAAAAAGTGGAATGAGTTTTTATTTTGTGGATCAGTTTCCTGCTCCATCTGGTGACCGTGGCTTCGGCGTGGTGTGATTATGGGATGCTGAGTTGATATCATCTCTGAATATCTGAAGCTTCTCCCGAATCTCCGTTCTGTTTCTTTTATTGTTTGTTATGTGGAAGACCGATCCGGTCCAGTGAGTCACAACATGTTGTTCTGAGAAGGTTTCATCCCAAACAGACCTCATGAAGGTCCAGATGCTGAGGGATGGACATGAAACACAGCACCTTGAAATTCTGACAATGACTTGTGTTTGTGACGTCTGGAAACTCGGACAAATGGAAACGGGACCATCGTGTCACTGCCAGTAAAGACGTCTGATTGGTTGTTTGTGTCCCAGAATGCTGTGTTCTGATTGGTTGCTCAGCCTCTTTTGTTGATGCACTTTAAATTCTGTTTTTCTGGAAGCTTCTGGAACGTTTCTTCTTTTGTTCCTGTTCAAACTTTACTTTTGTTTCTTGCTATATTTGACTTTTGCCGCTGGTGGAGACGTGTTGGCCGGTTCTGAGTTCTGACTGGATCGGGCTGATGCTTCAGGTCGATCCTGTTCGTGGGTCATAATGATTCTACTGTTTCATCTTCTCCACTTCTGACGTCAGGCTGAAAGCAGCTGCTGGAAGACGAACCTTTTAGAACGCAGCTGTTTTCAGGTGGATTTAAAAACATTTCAAGGGTTCTGCTGGTGGTCGGTTCTGATTAATCAAAGGTGGAACTTTCGGTCCTTCCAGAGCCGCTGCGCTGCCGGGCCGACGGTGTGGCGTGAGCTCCACCACGTTCTCCAGGTGTTCTGTTGGTGTGACTGTCCTTCATACACGTGTAAATAAAAGATGTTGTTTCTGTGTTTCAGTTGCTGCACGGTCCTGATCCGGACAGAAGTTCAATAAAAAGTTACTGCAAGTCGTTGTTTCTACTCCAGTGTGCTGACTGGGTTTGGTTTTTCCTTGTTACAGAGATTCTGTTTGAACTGAATAATGATCTGATCTGTGGAGCAGAACCGGACCTGGTTCTGTCTTAAACCCTTCAATCACTGTGTTTCAGTTACATGACGTGAACGTTCTGGTCAGTTCTAATCAGACTTTGTTCTGGTGACGGGTTCCTCCATGTCAGCAGACTTCATCACTGTTCTGCATTTTAGAGGAATCTTTGTGGCCGAGGAGCATCTGCTTCTGGTTTCTGGAACGAACAGCGAGACAGAACATCTCAGAAGAATCACAAGAGTCTGAATGTGGACGTTAAGCACCAACATCACTGCCTCCAGATGACCTGAAGGGAAGAAGCAGTTTAAGGAAAGTCACCATTCTGCAGGAGACACAACGGTTCAGCTTTAGTAATGAGAAGATGTTCTGCTCAGCATGGAGGACCCAGAGTCCACTAGGTTCTGCTCACATATTCTCACGTTCTTCACTCTGTTTCCTTCAGCTGCTCTCTGCTGGAGGGGTTGTGCTGCTCCTCCTTTCTCTGGAAAACACCTCGAAGGGCTTCTGGTGGACTCAGACCAGGACTCACACTGTCCAGGTCCTGGTTCCACTTGGTTCTGCTGTAGAAGCTCCTGATCATGTTGTTCTGTGGATGTTCTCCTGCTGGAATGTTCCTCTTCTTCTTCTACAATTTATCTTGTAAAGTTTATTGTATTTAAAGTATTTCCAGATCCCAGGAAGTTCATGGATAATAAATGTGCATCAAAGTGGCGCCTGAAACCCAAAACTGCTGCAGATGGTTCTGGTGGTTCAGATGGTTCTGGTGCTTGTCACAACTGTGATCATATTTATGAACAAACTTCAGAATTTTCTGATGATGTGGGTTCGTTATTTTTTTTTAGAACAGATGATTGAAACCTGGTGACCTGAAAGTGTGCAACCTGTCTCAATCTCAACGATACTATGCTATACTATTATACTATTATCTATACTATACTATTATATATACTATACTATTATATATACTATTATACTATTATCCTATTATCTATACTATTATACTATTATATATACTATACTCTACTATTATCTATACTATTATACTATTATCTATACTATACTATTATTTATACTATTATCTATACTATACTATTTATACTATTATCTATACTATACTATTATTTATACTATTANTACTATACTATTTATACTATTATCTATACTATACTATTATTTATACTATTATCTATACTATACTATTTATACTATTATCTATACTATACTATTATATATACTATACTACTATATATACTATTATACTATTATCTATACTATACTATTATCTATACTATACTATTATCTATACTATACTACACTATTATACATACTATACTATACCATTATATGTACTATTCTATGCTATTATCTATACTATACTGTTATATATATATTATACTATACTGTTATATATACTATTACATTATACTGTACTATAGTAGTTACACTATTATGTATACTATTATACTATACTTTACTGTTATATGTACTATTATACTATACTGCTATGCTATACTATACTATACTATACTATGCTATAGTAGCTACAGGTGAGTTATTCGGATGTTAGATGAGTCTTTTTGACTCCTGTCGACTCTTCACACTTTGACTGTAAATCTCAGGATTTTATTTAGTAACTCAGAGTTTTAACATAATTTCTCAGCTCTACACAAAAAAGGCAGAAATGTAACTCCGCTTTTCTCACACGTGTTTTTTTCTTCTTCCTAATGTTTTGCTTGATCAGCATGTTTTCCGGACCGAACCGGACCTCCTCCTTGAGGCAGCAGCCTTCAGCGTGTTGATGCAGTGTTGGGTGAGTGGTGGTGTTGTCATGATAGAAGCAGGACACAGACGACAGAGCAGCTTCAGCCACAGCTGGATTTATCATCACTCAAGGCTCTCAGGGTTTCACATTCAGCTACACACAGAGTGAAAGTGGAAGAAGAAGTCAGGTCTCTACTGGTCTGGAGGAAACCAAGCCGTCAGCGCTGGGTCTGGGAATTCTTTTTGCTGGTTCGGAAGAAACCCTGTGGAAGAAGAAAAACATGAAAAACGGCTCTATTGATCTCTGTAATGATCTGTCGATCTATCTATTGATATTTTGATCTACCCAGTGATCTATTTATTGATCTATCGATCTATCTGTTGATCTATAATCCCTTGGTCATGTCTGTTTTTCTCGACCTGCTGCGGCTGTTTGATGTTATGAAAAAGTCACTTTGATGTTGAGACAAAACTTGTGCGTTCTGCTGAAGACAGAATCCTCCGTTAGAGGGTTAGAGGGTTAGTGGGTTGGGTTTAGGATTAGGATCGGCGTCCTGAGCTGGGTTAGGGTTAGAGGTTTAGAGGGTTAGAGGATTAGGGGGTTAGAGGGTTAGGGGGTTAGGATCGGCATCCTGAGCTGGTTTCAGATGAAGCCATAAAAGAAGAAAACTGCTTTTCTCTACAGTTTGTCAAATCAGGACTGCAGCTCTTTTGACATCTCGTTTGTCTTTAAGTTTTCATGGATTCAAACTAGAAGGAACCAGAAGTGTTGTGACTTCTCTGATGAAGCTGAAGACCAAAGTTTCACTGTCACTCATTTGTAATCGTATTAACGTCCATTCAGGTCGACGTGGAACACACAGGAGAGAAAACAGAACCCTGCTGGTACCACCTGACAGGTAACGACTGCTGATCAGATTCACCTGTGAGCTGCCAGCAGGAGAACCTCAGACAGAACCCAGAGTTCAGACAGAACGTTCTGCTTTCTGTAACTTTGCCTCAAAGAGTGAAAGATTCCAGAAGAACCTGCTGGTACCAGCTGACCCGGCAGCAGGATGTTCTTCATCCTGGTTGGAACCTTTTGTTGGACTCTGGTGGTTCTGGTGAGTCTCTGATTTACTTCTGTTTAACCCTCTGCCCCAGCTCAGGGGTAGTAACCCTCAGATCTGCCCCTGCTGCCCCCTGAGCCTCAGCGCTACACACCACTGAAACAAACGGAGATCATCTGTTGAGCTGCAGGTATGTAGAAGTTCTGAACTGAGGAGCTTTTGGTTTTGTTCATCTCTGGAGCAGAGAATGAGTGTTTCTGGGGTGTGGTTGGGCTTCTGCTGATTTAATGGACTTTTGTCTGAGATATTTTCATGTTGGGTTCTGATTTGGGTTGTAGCTGACCCGATTAAATCGATGGCACTGAGTTTATGGTTCTGTGTGGTTTTGTAGTGAGGAAGATGAACTTCCTTTAGATTGGTGGAACTTGTGCGTAGTTTAAAGTGACGGCTGGAGAAGAGCCTCCATCTGCTGTCTGACACCGGACCGGGCTCATCCCGAGTCAACAGAGGACAGAAATGTGAAATAAGAGGTTTTATTTGCTTACAGCAGCCAGAGAAGAAGAAGCTCAGCTCATAACACCTGCACAGAGCTCACACAGGTGTGTCAGTCCCACCTGCCGACCTCATTGTGTGGAAGAGTCTGAGCTGCAGACAGAAAAGAGGAAAGATGGAACTTTGTTAGGTCTCTGTACACAGGTGGAGAACATGCTGTCATGTCTGTCTATGTGTATGTATCGCAGTCCAAATTAAAATCCAGGCGGGTTTTAAATCCGACTGGGCAGAATTCCAATTTAGATTTGATCTAAATAGACCAAACTGAAATCGTCCTTATCACAAATTGAGATTGTCGGCCTGCTGAGGCAGGTTTAAAATCTGACCACACCAAATTAAAAATCTGAATTAAATCAGATTATAAACTTGATTTGGCCTCGACCAAATTCAAATTATTCATCTGTACGTAGTGTTTGTACTCATCCTGTGTGACTGTTAAACACCACAACAGCTCTTCATGTGTTGGAATAAAGGTGTTAGCGTGGCGGTGATGTCAGATTAGCACCTGGCCAGGTGTCACACCTCACCACGTATCTGTCACAGTCCAAAGTGAAATGTGTCAGGCAGGATCGCTATCTCATCATGATATCAGAAGGACTTTAACTTGGTCTGGGCCAGATCAAAATGCTAGTTCTGGCCAGACACACTTAAAATCTCCCTGGATTTTAATTTGGACTGTGACACACATACGGTCATGGAAACATGATCAGACCACCTTGTTTTCTTCAGTGTCTTGTTCACGTTAATGCCTGGTACCACTAAAGTTCCATTACCTGAAGAATACAGTGAACAGGACACAACCTGCAGCTGATCCATCGTCCTTTCTGTCCTGTGTGACCTGCTTCAGCTTCATGTGTTCCCTGTAGGGTCCATAAGAGGCCGTTTCATGTC
>NW_007579687.1:39431-41180 GCF_000690725.1 Stegastes partitus | reverse complement strand
AATGCCATAGCTGCTGGTGGAAGAACTTAGAACCAAGAAACCCTGGAACATGTCTGATACCAGCTCTGAAGTTAAAGTCTGATCAGCTGGTTTTGTTGTTGTCAGTATATGTGTCCAAACAAATGGACCTTTAGTGGTACCAGGCATTAGTGTGTGTGTCCATTATTTATATATATATAATTATTTATATATGTGTGTGTGTGTGTGTGTGTACACACACTTGAGCGTGAACCCTAACCAGCACGTCGGCGAGTTAAACTGGCAGAACATCTTTGTAGATCCACAGCAGCCAGCTTTATTTCTAGCTTTACCTCCTGGTTTCTTTTCTGGCTTCAGCAAACTTGTGTCTGAGCAGGAAGGCGGCCACAGCTTCAGCCACCTGCAGAGCAAAACAGAGCAAAACAGGAAACACCAGAAAGCTTCCAGCAGCACAAATGATTTACTTCCTTCACTTTTCTAAGGTGGCAGGAATCTTTGGAGCTCATCCTGTAAAAGTGAGACGTGTTGGTTGAGTGAACGTATTCATCATGTGACCCTCAGAACCAGAACCATGACAAGTTTGAACTGTGAAGAAGCTGCAGGCCTCAGCTGTGTTCGGTCTGCAGCCCTTCATCAGCCAGTGAAGGTGATGCTGGATGCAGCTGGTCGTCCTGGTGGAGGCTCAGAGGAACGTTGTCTGTACGTGAACCTGCTGAAATGGGATTATTCACTCCAAGTCTGGATGCTGGTTATTTGTCTGTTAAGGGTGAAACGCTTTTAAAACCTTAGAACCTGCGAAACGTTTCCTGTAAACTTGCTGCAGAGACTTTAGTTCTTGTACTTGAAGGATCCCGCCTGCACACTAAACGTGGAACATCTGACATGCTGGACTCCGTCGCTTGATGAATGTGATGAACCAAAACATCCACGGAGGTTTCAGAAGTCCCAGTTCCATCTGGTGTTTTGTCTTCGGCTGAAGTTCTTTTATTTCAGCAGCTTATTGTTTCCTTCTGCTCTCACTCAGTGGCACCAACCGTTTGTCCAGATGTTCCCACCGGACGGAGCATCAGCTGACATTTTCATTTTAGATTTTCTGCAGTTTCCTTTATAAATTACAACTTTGTCATGAATTCAGAAACACTTCGCTGATGTTTGATCATGTTTTTAATACAACTAATTGGCAAATTTAACTTCCTCAACAAATCTGTAATTCTTGAAAACGTGAGGTTTAACTGGACCGTAATCGATGTGGAGGACAGGAACAGTTCTTACTTTTTCTGGTTTGTCTTCTTGCACTGCATGGCCACAGGGGGGCAGCACCTGCATCATGAATTTACCTGGAAACAGAGAGCAGACAGGTGAGAGGTCTGTCGGCTTCAGCAGCAGCTGAGTCAATGAAAAGCCCAATGAATGCTGTTAGAAGTAATCCGATTACCCCAGGGCTGGAGCTTTCATGTAGTGAATCTGAACTGGGAGTCTGACATCAGAGACAGTACGCTGCTGTTAGAAGTAATCTGATTACTGTCAGGGGATACAGCGTTCGTCTGGTTTGTCGACAGTCTGTCAGTTCCAGTGTTACTGAAACACGAGCAGCTGGAAGGGTTGTGTGTCTGTTGTGTGTCTGTTGTGTATCTGTTGTGTATCTGTTGTGTGTCTGTTGTGTATCTGTTGTGTGTCTGTTGTGTGTCTGTTGTGTATCTGTTGTGTGTCTGTTGTGTGTTTGTTGTTTGTCTGTTGTGTATCTGTTGTGTGTTTGTTGTGTGTTTGTTG
>NW_007579687.1:24152-37962 GCF_000690725.1 Stegastes partitus | reverse complement strand
CTCACCCCACCTGGCTCCGTGGGGTTGGTTCCTCTTCCCCAAGCTCAAGGGCTCATCAAGGAGACCCGTTTAGAAGACGTGGACGACATCAAGATGGCTGTGAGGACGGAGCTGAGAGGATCCTGGAGAATCCTTCCAGGAGAGCATGGCGGCGTGAAGAGAAGGCTGGAGGAGGGTGGTAGACTCCAGGAGGATTACTGGGAAGGAGAACACTGGTAGTCTGGGTTTGAAATCGATCTGTTGTGACACCAGTCCTGGAACCTTCTGACACACCTGGTGGACTTGTTGGTCATCATACGTACCTGGTCACAAGAATCATTTTTCTTTTCTTTTTTACTTGAACTGATTGAGCAGCTTTGACAAGTTGAACCACAAAAGCTAAAATATTCGTAGAAAGTCTGAACATGAACATTGGAGCTGCTGAAGAGCTTCTCTCCAGTATGTGGACCAGAACTCGCTGTTTGTTCAGCCTACAACGTGGGACAACATTAGAACAGGTTGGTTCTATACTTACAGAACCATTTTAAACCACTGCCTTCTGCTTGGCTTCGACTTTGCCACCAGTACTTCAGTTCTGTAGAGCAACTTTTCAAACCTGCTCAATCGGTTCTGACGTTCAGTACCACTACTGGACTTGTGCATGATCGGGTTTTTATTAATGTGAACGATGGAACTTTCTCATGACGGCTTCATTGTTTTTCATATTTTAACTCCCCCATAATCAGAGATCGTTTTCAATATTTTAGTGTCGATATCACAGATTCTGAATCAATGACATGATGAGAAATAACTGAAAACTTCAGGTTTTATCTTTAGTAGCTCCTCAGTTCAAGCAGTCGTAAAAAGCTACTGAAAGGTTAATAATTGATTATATTCATTTACATTTTTACAAACGTCTGCATTCATGTTCAGTTTTCCCTGCTGTGGTTTCCTGAAGCTCAGATTGCATGAACCCTGTTCAGGACCTTCATGTTTCACACGTAGAAGGTCTTTGGGGGTCCGTTGGACCCCGAGACAGAATATGTGCAAAACATGTGTTGGTATTCATTACAGACTTTATACAACACCTCACCTCTGGCTGGCAGAGAGCGTTCTCAGCCCTCTGCTCTGTAAAACCCTCTGTCTTTGCACAGTTTTTTCAATTTGCACATTTTGTGCAGTTGTTTTATTTATTTTATTTTATTCACTTATTTTTATTTTTAATTTTTTAAATAGTATTTAACTTTAGCTCTTTTTCTGTTGGGATTGGTGTTTTTCTCTTGCTGCTGTACCACAGTAATTTCCCAGACTGGGATAAATAAAGTATTTTTCTATTCTATTCTATAAAACCAGAACCCGTCACCGAAACCAAATGGCCTGAGGTCACAAATGTGAACAGAAGTCTATCAGAAAATGAATCTACTTTTCTCTTGATCCTCAGTCCACATTTTTCTGTTCTCAGTCGCTGGTTTTAAGTCGTCTTCAACACAGCATGCTGCTCATATGGGAACTGATCGACCCGTTTAGAGGAAACTATAAGACAAAGCAGGTTCTGATCGGGGCGGACTATCTCTGTATTACAGTTCCTCATCAGATTCAAAACTTGGGCTTTACGTCCGACCAAATTCCAAACTGGTGGCTTCAAGATGGAGAACAACGGACAGGTGACGTCACAGCGGCGTCTTTCAGGTTCAGTCAGCCTTCAGACAGAACACTGAGCAGACGACCAGACTCGGTAAAGTCCAGTTTTCGTGCCTGTTAGTTTAGAATTTGAACATCTTCAGGTCATTTCTTATCTCTGCTCCTGGCAGGATGAGGACCACAAGCACCTGGTGTTCTGATGACTTATATTTGTTATCATAAAGCCTCATACTCAATAACTTGAACTTGTGTTCATGTTATGAACGATTCCTCCAATCACGTATGAGCTGTGAGTTATGTTTTTGAATCCGACCAAGCTCCTTTTAAAGCAAACTGAAACCAGCATCAAGAACCAAATGTTGAGAATCTTTGAGTACCAAGAAGAACGTCTGAGCGGCTCGGCAGTAACTGTGATGTTCTGAGAATTTCCTTCTGTGTTTCCAGAACGGAGCTGAACAGGAAGTGGTGGCTGGTTCTACATGCAGCAGCACAGCAACGACCACAGCACAACTTCGTTTAAAATCCAAACTTCTGAAGTCTCACCTTGCATCTGGCCAATTGTCAGATCTCTGTCCAGTCGGTCGATTCCTGAAAATGTAAGTGTGAAAAAGTCATTTTAAAAAGCTTTTACACTGAGAGAAAACAAGCAGGTCAGAATGATGTAAGATGAGCCAGTTCTGATCGAGGTGTCTTTACAGTGGGGGCATGACAGTCAAAATAAAACATGTCTACATACTTCAGGATGTGGGGCATCTCTGCCAAAAACTGGTTTGGAGCAAACAGAAACTGTTTTTAAAGTATGGCTTTCCTTGGCTCAACCTGCCCCCATCAAGGGCTGAATTGAGCCCTTTGGAGAAAATCCGTTGGGGTAAATGTGCCATCAGTTATGTTAAAGTACAAATTCTATCCCTCAAATAATGCGATATCAAAGCAAGACAGGTTCAGTACCAAATCTTGAAAGTTGTATTTAAAGATAAAATGTCCAACATGAAATGCCCGAGTCCTTCCATGAGGCCCTCAGACGACAAAGTCATGTTCAAACGTTTTACTGTCATTCTTACAAAACCAGACCAACCCAGAATTAAACTGGTAGTGTCTTGATCACCTGCTTTCTATGGATGAGTCCCTCATCCTTCTCCATGAAGGTGAACGTTGCCCTTCCATCCAGATGAGGGTTAGATTAGCCGGTGACAACCAACCCACTGCCACCACTTTAATCAGAGTGCATCATCCAGACAGTTAACTTCATGCTAACAGCTTAGTCTCAGATTGTAGCTTACTGATGCACTAACATGTGCAAAATAGTTTCAAATGTCTCCAATAACTGTTCAGACACAACACTCAAAAACTATGAATATGAAACATTTAGACTGAACAGCAAAAACCAAGATTGAACCCAAAGCGTGTCCACCTGGTACGTTACGTGCTCCTTCTCTTCACTGGGAGACTTTAATGGACACCTCTTTAAACATGTTTGGTCACATGACCAGTTTCTTCTATGGTTTTCTAGAGACCGGGGCGGCTCCACATACCCATAGGCTCATCTTACCCACTCGACCCTACTGGTGTGTTCTGATGGGACCCCTAATCCCAGATGGTGACTACAACAAACACGTGTAAGATAAGGAACAATCAGCATTAAAAAACTGTGAAGCTCAGTCACTGTTGAGTAGAAACACTTTAAAAATGCTTGATTGAACTGCGTAAGACTGGTACCTGCCAGCAGCAGCAGTTTGGGCAGGTTGCAGGACAGGAAGAGGTTGGAGGTTCCTCTGAACCAGCCGTCCCAGTACTTCTCTGACTTGGACAGGTCTATACGCCACCTGAACACACTCTGACAGCAAACACATGGATACAAACAGTAAATGATCCATAGTCAGGGAAACAGAAACAGACGTGTGGGTATGTTGGTGCATTTCAAGTTATCCAAAATAAATGGTCAATTTAGTGAATAGTTACAAGAAAGTGCCGTCACAGGTTTTATCCAGCGCTGGCTCGGTGTTAAAGAGTCTCTGTTTGTATCTGTGACAAAACTCTAAGTTTGACCAGTTGTGGGGAGTAAAAGTCAGTGGAAGTCATGTAGGCAGTGTTTTTGTGGGTGTTTTTTGTGTTTTTTCCCCCTTTATTTAACCAGGTGGGTTAATTGAGAAAAGATTCTAATTTACAATAAGGACCTGGCCAAGAGGCAGCACAGAGCAGAAAATACAATAAAGGCAATACATCTATAAAAAACAATACACAAACAAAACATAACAATAAAAGGCTTTGAAGATAAAATACACTAAAAGCAGGTACAGGACTCGGCAAATAGTTCCTTCACCTTATTTTTAGAAGAAGATAAAGGTATAAAGACACTGAGTTTGATTGTTTTTTGTAAGTGGTTCCAGTTGAGAGCTGCAGAAAACTGAAATGAATAGCGGCCAAAGACAGTGCAGGCTTTGGGGATGAGGAGGTGGATGAGGTTGTTGTTGCGAAGTGAGCGGCTGATGTGACGGGTGATGAGGAGTGAACGTAGGTATGCCGGAGTTTGACCTATGATAGTTTTATAAATGAACAAATACCAATGGGTTTGCCTGCGGGAGTGAAGAGAAGGCCGGTTAACCAGGCTGGACAGAGTGCAGTGGTGAGTCGTGAAGGTGTGACAAAACGGATGGCCGTGTGGTGGATAGTGTCCAGTTTATGGAGGAGGGATTTGGATGTGGATCTATAAAGTATGTCACCGTAGTCAAACATCAGAAGTACTGTCGTTTTGACCAGGAGGTGTTTAGCGGATCGTGTGAATGAGGATTTATTACAATATAGAAAACCAATTCTGTTTTTGACTTTAGCGAGCAGAGTTGATGTGGATTTCAAAAGAGAGGCAGGGGTCGAGCCAGATACCTAAATACTTGTAGTTATTGACGAAGTCGATTATAGATCCATCCAAGGAGATGATGTTGATTGGGAACTGGATCTGTGGGAGGTTTTAATTGAAGATCATACATTTTGTTTTGTTTGTGTTTAGTGATAACAGAAGGTCAGAGAAGGCATGTTGGGTGTTACTGAATGCAGTTTGCAGATTGGACAGTGTGTCATTGAGGGAGGCGATAGATGTATAAACAATGGTGTCGTCGGCATACAGATAAATGTGGGTGTTGTCTATAGCATGGGTTATGTTGTTAATGTAAATGCTGAATAGTGTTGGGCCTAGTATGGAACCTTGGGGGACACCTTTGTGAAGAGGTAGTGGGGCCGAGAGAAGACCCTCCATCCTTATGGACTGTAAGCGCCCAGAACAGTAGCTACTGAACCAGGAGACACAGGTTTCAGAGAGACCAGTGTTTCTTAGCCTTTCCAGCAAGATGGGGTGGTCAACATAATCAAAAGCTTTAGATAGATCAACAAACACAGCAGCACAGTATTCCTTGTTGTCAAGGGCACAGATAATGTCATTAACCACTTTCATCGTGGCAGTGATGCAACTGTGGCCTGATCTACAGCCAGACTGTAGAGGGTTGAAGGCTTTGTAGGTTTCTGGATGGCCTACAAGCTGTTTGTTGATAAGTTTTTCAAACACTTTGGCAAGGCAGGGCAAAATGGAAATAGGTCTGTTGCAGTTCAGGTCAGCATTATCTCCTCCTTTGAATAGTGGGACAACAGCAGCAGATTTCCAGTCCTGTGGGAAAACTCCTGTTTGCAGCGAGCAGTTAAACAAGTCACAAATAGGAGGCGCAATGACATGGGTACCAGCTTTTAAAAAGATTGGGTTTAGCCCATCCAGTCCAGCAGATTTATGGGTATCCAGATTGAGCAGTTCCGCCAATACCTGATAAACATGAACAGGCTGAAAAGTATTGTCGAGAATGCAGCTCAATGATGAGTCTCCTCAAGTCCAACAATCAGCTGCATGTCTGGACATCTCAGGCTCCAGTGCTGAAGGTTAATGTCAAAGTCTGGGCTTCAGGGAATGTCAGTCCATGGATTGGCCAAAGTGCTTTAGTCGTGATTAATTGCACCCCTTAAATACGCATTAATAGACAACAAGAATCAACAATATAAGCTGAACCCTGTGATCAGTTGTTAATTACTGTAAGCCAGTTAAATGTTTCTGTACATCAGTGTCTCTGTGCGGTCGTCGTACCTCTGATGCTGCGTTCTCTTTGTCGTTCACGTAGCTCTGGTCATAGAACTCTTCGTTTCGCTCGACAACCATGTCGGTCGCTGGACTGGGCTGTTCCAGAGAGTCCACTTCCTCCACCTCACATCTAGCAAAGGTCAGTCAGAAGACAGAGAAAACTGTCTGAGGAGGCAGCAGGAGGTGAAAGCATACAACGGTTCCCTCACATACTTTATATTCTGTATCATCTGAAATCTGCTTCCGAACTGGAAAGACGAGCTGAGAGGCGAACCAATCAGCATTCAGGTCGCCTACCTCTTTATCTGACCAACCATTGAGACTCTGGCAGATTCCAGGTTTCTGATTTGACCGCTCTTCACGCTGAAAGGCAAACAAAGAGAAAAGTGATTTACCAGTTTTTGACCAGTTTTGATTGTTGTGTGTGCATCGGTCTTGCACTTTATTTGAAGTTTTGTTTAAAGCTCCACATTGTTCCCTTTCAGCAGATTAATGAAAGTTTCTCAGGAGGTTCCTTCAGTGATTCAGTCAGAGAGGCTTCGTTCCTCCATGACTCCATCATCCTGCTTTTATTTTGAACTCTGTCACTGTCTGTAGCTTTAAATGAGCTGCTGCTGGCCCCGCCTCCTGCTACAACCCCGCCCCCTGTTGTTGGCACCGCCCCCTTCAGGAAGAAGGCTGTCTGTGATTGACAGATGGATGAGTGACAGCAGGACTTTCTATCCTCTGACTTCCTCTCTGAGGATCATTTTACAGTAAATCTGAGGGAACTCTCAGCTCATGGTTGTTTCAGCTCCTGTGTTTGTTGTCAGACGACGTCATAAAATCAGGTTTAAATGAAGTGATGCTGGTCAACATGTCGTCTGGAGGAGGTCCACTGTTTCATCCTGGTTCTGCTGTCTGACAACAGAACCATCTGGAAATGAGAGCAGTGTATAGAGCTGCAATAAAATGATGTGAGCACAGAGAGCAGGAGAGAAGCTCCACATGGAACCATGAAGACACTGAACCACCCAGTCCTGGTTTACTGGTGCTCATTAAAGTTTCCACAGAGCTGCTCACAGCTAAACTTCCACATCAAAGTTCACCAGAGAACATGAACAGAAGCCTGATGGATGCTGGAGAACATCCTCTGGTCAGATGGAGATCAATGTGTTGGGCTCACATGAAGTCCAGATGTTTGGTGTGAACCTGACCAGGACCACCACAGTGGATGCATGGTCCTGACAGTGAAGCACGGAGGTGGCAGCATCATGATGTGGGGCTGCATGAGGGCAGAAGGTGTTGATGATGTTTCTAGAAGCTCCATGAATGTCTGAGGATGAACCAGGACGCTGGCTGACCAGATGAAGAAGAGGAACATTCCAGCAGGAGAACATCCAGAGAACAACATCATCAAGAGCTTCTACAGCAGAACCAAGTGGAACCAGAACCTGGACAGTGTGAGTCATGAGCTGAATCCAACAGAAGCCCTTTGAGGTGTTTTCCAGAGAAAGGTAGAGCAGCACAACCCCTCCAGCAGAGAGCAGAACTTAGTGGACCCTGGTCTCCTCCATCAGAACATGTGAGCAGAACTTAGTGGACTCTGGTCTCCTCCATGCTGAGGAGGACTGAGTCTGTCAGCAGATGAAGACTGAAGGAACCAGAGATGGACTCACTGTAGTTTAGTTCCTGCTGTGGGGCCTGAAGTTCAGAGCTGGTAGTTTGTAATCTGATATCAGAGCAGATACTCTGCTATCAGAAGTAATCTGATTACTGTGAGGGAATAGAATGAAGTGCTACTGCAGTTGTCTCCTAAACTTCTGATTAGAAGATTCAGACTTTTTTCTCCAACATGCAGCTCTGTGTTGGTGGTTCATGAGGTTCACTAACAAGAGCCCACAGGTGTACTAGTCCTTAAATACCATACCCTGCCTATTAGCACCGTGGAGCTGAAGTGGCTAACGCTAGCTACTGCTGCTTTGGTCTGGAGTATCAGTGTGTTCAGAGGGGTAAAGGTTAGAACCCTGAGCTGTTTTGAATGTCCTGGTTCTAAACAGAAGAGATGGTTCCAACCTGAAGCGAAAAAAACCCAGTGGGTCACCCCAGTTCTGGCTGCATCCATCTGTAAATCCAGATTGCAGGTGGCTCAGATGAATCCACCCTCTGAACACGGCTTCATGTGGTGTGTGTTTACGGACAGGAGTTAGCAAGCTGTTTCTGTCAACCTCTGTAAATAGAGCTGCTCTTCTTCTGGTGATCCTGAAAGAAGCCAAGCTGCCTCTGGTGCATTAGCAGCTGTTTTTGGACTCAAGACGAGCAGATTCCAGTTTTAATGCAGCCCTGGAAATCCAGACAGGATCCGACCCACAGACACACATTTATGTGGCTGAGTGTAAACGAAAGATTTCCTCCAGATATAAACTCCTTGAAAGCGTGAACCTCAGATCCTCACCTCCACTCTATTGCGTGGTCCATGGACTTGAAGGACTTGGGTCGTCCCTTCAGGAAGTTCTGGATGCTGTGGAGTGCATCCATGGCGCTGCCTGCAGGAGGACCAGAAGAACAGTGACCATCACGAACATCAGAACATCCAAGTTCAGAAACACCTCTGGTCTGAAGTCACTCAGCTCACCCTCCACCACGTCTATCGCCACCAGGCCCACAATGGCAGGAAGCAGCATGTTGCTCGCTGTGTGCACTGCGATCGCCCCACCAACGCCGTGGCCAATCAGGACAATGGGGGGAGGAGTCTCACCGTAGCAAGCTCGAATCACACTGGCCACATCGCTGAGGGTGATAACAGCCGCTCAGTCATAGTTTGTAGGTGAACTGCTGAAGGTAATCTGATTGGTGGAAGCCTTCGTTGGTGTTTGTTTGGTTCTGTTACCTGGACATAGTCTGAGTTGAGAAGTCGTCTGATTGGCGGACAAGAGTGTCACCTTAACAGAGACAAAAACCTCAGAACAAAATGACCCAGAAGGACATGATTTTACTTGGCCTTACGGGAGGATACGTCACCGGAAACCCGGTGAAGTTACCACAGGATGCCTGAACTGTGTCGTAACTTCAGCTGTTTACTGGAAACAACCAAATAAACGTGAATCCTTGGAAGCCTGACCACGGACTCAAACATATCAAATGAAACGACTGACTGGATCTTTACAATCATGCTCGTCTCTGCAACAAAGCGTTGACAAGAAAAAATACTTTGCATCAGATGTAATCATAGGGACGTTGTCCTGGTTCACCTAAACCCGAACCCGAACCCTGCAGGCAGTTTAGGGTGCTGCTGTTTCAGCACATATACAGTCTCCTGATATTTTTATCATATTTCCAGATTCCAGATATTCTCCTGAACACAGTTATCAAATAAATCTCTACCACCAGCATTTTATGATGAGGTGATGCACGTTTTAACTTCTTCACCGTGACCTCGGAGGTCCATGGCCAGAACCCTGCAGGTCACTCTGCTGGCGATGGCCGTCTGAAGCACAGAGAACCCCAAAACGCTGTTAGCTATCAGTCAGAGGCATCAATAAGTCAGCCAGCCATTAAATCTGTGACTCACGGTGAAGACGGCCCAGGACAGAGCCGAGTGTCCTCCTCCATGCAGAAGAACCAGCAGTGGTCCGTCACTTCCTGCTTTATAGATCCTGAAGAAGTCCCGGCTGTCGGTCGGTCCTACGGCAACGTCCTCCATCTGGTCAAAATATTCACGCCACGACACCGGCGAGTAGTCCAGCTGATGGCCGACATCGCTGGTCGACATGTAGACGGAGAAACACAAACACTGTTCACTACCTACACAAACAGGATCCAAGCGGCCAAAAGAGAATCCATTTAGGAGCCTTTAACTGAAGAACCACCAATGACTGGAGCGCTGGGTCCATCACTGGAAAAGTATTCAAAAAGAAAATGGATGTAATAAACCTGATCGGACCCGAGCTGAGCGATGCAGCGTTGATCAGTGCGGACACGTTGATTCCCGGTTTTCACATTTTTGGACAAATATCTACAAAACGTTTCTTTGCTGGTTTCTATGGTTCTGAGTCCTACTGACAGAAGACATCTCGGGATCTGGGGAGTTTTTTAAAATTAATAATTGTCTCTCAAGGTTCACTTGGATTAACAAAAAACCTCAGATTAATCTAATGACTCTTCTGAAGCCTGAATCATTGGGAGGTCTTGGTTTGCCGAACCTTCACAATGATTTCAGCCAGCCCAACTAAGGACTCTAATGTCTTGGTCGATGGAGAGACTCGGATCTTTGTGGGTCCAGATGGAAGCAAAATCATTTGAACCTCTGCCTCTCGTCTCCTTCCCATTCATAAATCACTTTGAAAATATAAACAACATGGACAAATGCTTCTCTGTTTTCAATACCCTGCAAACGTGGAAAGACTGTAGAAAAACATTGGAATCACTTCCTGTACCTCGATTTATTCTCTGACTTTTCAAAATCCAGACTTGAACTCTGAAATTTCAGTGATCAGTTTAGGTCAGTGGACAAACTCTGGTGTAACACAATTTAAAGACTTGCTAAAGCTAAACATGCAGTTGAAATCATTTATTGATTTTGGATCAAAATATAAAAATCCTTAAAAAAATATATACAAATTTGGAGCATTACTTATTCACTTCTTAAGGAAAACAAGTGATGACTTGGGCGATCTGAAGCTGAAGGTACTTCACCCCCAAACACAATAAAAGGACAAATTAGTGAATTTGACATTTGGGAGAACTTCAGACGACAACACCTGGTTAAATATCTCTGAAGGAAAAACATTTTCCATTTCCAAGTCATAAACTTCAGGAAGCTAGTTTCAGATTCATCCACAGATTCTACTGAACTCCAACAAAAATGCATAAAATATTGAAGGATGTATCACTAATGTGTAAAAAGCTGGAGGGCTGATTCATGCATACTCGACCTTTGAAAAGCTGTTGGAACTCGGTTCATTCTTTACACAGTCAGTCTTGGATATAAAATTTGATTAAAGCAAGAGTTTATATTTACTATATAATTTACAGTTGATAACAAAAAATGCATTTGGTCACTTATTTTGCAAAGAAGACTTTTTTAAAAAGATTTTTCAGATTTTCTTGACCAGCTCCTGACATTTCTACCTTTAGAGAAGCTAACCTTGTAAAAACACAACCATGGACATCTTTTTCATGGATTTTGGTTCCCTCCCTTCTCTGGTTTGGAGAACCTTCCTCAGAAGAACTAAGGACCGTTCAGTCCGTTACCAGCTCATACCATAGTTGGGACGAGTACGTTTGAGTCTGTATGCTGAACGCTGAATTACTGCTGACATATACTTCATGCAGCTATATGCCCCTGTGCTTAGTTTATATATATATTTAGTTGTTTGTTCTTTGGGGGGGCAAGTGTGCACAGAGGAAAACTGTGATGGATGGACTAGATGGATGTGGATGATTGTGTTTTGTGAAAAAAAAAGATGTAATAATAATAAAGAAGACGTCTCCTCCTTCTGTCTCCTCCTTCATGTGGTTCTGGTTCCAGAGAGCTGCAGGACTTGATGCTGAAACATGGACCATTTGTGGTCCAGAAGGTTAAAAGTGAATGAGAACAAGCTGACTGAACACCTACCTAACGCTGTGGGAAGTACCTGTGAGTGGGGCTCATTTAACGACATTCAACAGCTGCAAACGTAAGTCCAGACATTCAGCCTTGAATGTTGGTTGTTTAATCTGCTCTGTTGCTCAGTTTAAGCCTTAAATGTTTGAGTTTCTGTCTGTTGTGGGCTATCAGGAGATGAAGAACTTCTGCGGTGACTTACTGCTCGATGTCAGAGTTCTCCTCCCACATGCTGCTGCTCAGCACCAGGACGTCCGGTCAGCGGCGGCTCTTCACACTCTGGCTTTGTGGTGCGTCTGTGAGGTAGTTCAGCAGATTTTCCTCCAGAAGCACGACGCTGCATCCATGGACTGAATAACGGACTGCTGCTGTCAGAACCAACGCTGCAGGACAATAGCGGGTCAGCTGCTGCTGGCAGGTAGCTTCTCTGCTGCAGCGTCCTATTGGCTGAGACAGCTCGTGGGCGGGACAGGTAATCACACAGACGACTGTTTTAAATGAGTCGGTCACGTCACTGTTCGGCTTCAGTTCCAGACTGTGCAGAACATTCTGGTAACTGATCTGTCAGCTGTTTATTTCACTGCTCAGCGTTTCTGATGGAACATTTCAGAGTGAAGACTTTCCACCAAACTAGATCACCTGATGCTTCATCACTTACAGTCACACGGTTTCTACACAACTCCAGAGCAGAACATCAGTTATTCATTCATTCATGTTTCATGTAGAGACTGGTTTATCCAAAGTTGTGCAGACTTTTTCTTTCATCGCTGTATTAACTGTATGAATTCCTGCATCAATTTCTGGCTGCTGTTTTGCTTCTCCTGCTCCTTCACTGGTTCATGTTTCTCTAAAGTCCTGCAGCTCTGTGGAACCAGAACCACATGAAGGAGGAGACAGAACTCAGAGACGTCTTCTGTCAGCAGGACTCAGTCAGACGATGGAGACCAGAGAGAAGAAACAAAAGGGTTAGGCTTCGTATTTGTTTTGTAAAAATTGAAGGAAAAAACTGAATCAACACGTCTGACACATGGGCGACACGGTGAAGCAGTGGGTCTCACTGTGGCCTCACAGCTAGACGGACCTGGCTAGAATCTGGTCGTGGGATCTCTCTGCGTGGAGTCTCCATGTTCTCCCCGTGCAGCGTGGGTTCTCTCCGGGTTCTCCGGCTTCCTCCCACAGTCCAGAAACATGCTGAGGTTAATTGGTGATTGTAAATTGTCCGTAGGTGTGAATGTGAGTGTGCTTGGTTGTCTGTCTCTAAGTGTAGCCCTGTGATAGACTGGTTACCTGTCCAGGTGAACCTGCCTTCACCCTGAGTCAGCTGGGATAGGCTCCGCCCCCCGATGCCCTACAGAGGATACAGTATGTAGAGATGATGGATGGATGTCCAACATGTTTCCAGATGCTAAACCCTGAAACTAATGTCGTCTCCTCGTCCTACAGAATTGTTGAACTATCTCCATGTCTCCAGACGTTTCCTCTCTGCTCTGCTCATCAGCTGTAGAAAATGTTCCACCATCAGCTGAATGTATCTCCACCAACTGGCTCCTCTGTCCTCCGGTTCTGATCCGTGCTGCATTTATTCATTGATCCAGTAGGTTGGATTTTGTCTCAGACTCTCTGGTCTCCTGCAGAGTCTGTTTAAATCACTTTATTAAGGTCAGATTTGATTTATTTTCTCTATTGAACTGAGAATCCCACATGATCCATTCAGGGACCATCTAAACGTTGATTCTTTCCGTTTTTGCAGCTTCTGACTGGTGCCTCATGTCATTGTCGTGGTGTTTGCTTGGTTTTTAATCTTCTTTTCAAAGCTGCTGGCAGCTTTTGGGTTGAACTTAATAAGATTTAGGTCATGAACGGCTTCTGTGATGTTCACATGAGAAGTCAGTAAACTGAGGAAATCACATGTAAACAGCTTCTGCACAAAGAGATTTGCGACAGCAGAGCTCTGGTTTTGATTACGGCAGCAGAAAAACTTTAGATCGTCTGTAAGTTCAGTTAAACAGCTTCTTCAGCTGTTGTGATAAGTTTTCAAAAAATCAGATGTGTCCTTCTGCAGCTCAGAGCATCACAGATGAAGCTGGTTTTAATCCTCTGCTGCAGTCTTCACTCGTTAAGGTGGGTTCAGTTCTCCATACGAACAGGCTCAGGTGGAGATGACAGACGGTATCCAGGCAACAGCGGCTGTAAGAAGACACACACACTGCATGTGATGCAAACAAACACACCAACTAAACATGCTACTGAAACGAGCTGAGTCACATGAGACAGTCCAACTTTATGTATTAGTATTTCATGTTTGTTTGTTTTTAAAATGTTCCCACATGGTCGATGTTGAAAACCCTGGATCCAACATTTCCCTCCAACACTCATTTCTTTACCTTCTTCATTTCATCCTGTGAGCCTGAGAAGACAAAAGTCTCCATCTTGTGATAAATGATCTGAACAAGGTCAACAAAGCAACTTGGCAAACTACAGGGGCCCACAGG
>NW_007579687.1:13565-22582 GCF_000690725.1 Stegastes partitus | reverse complement strand
GGTGTATAGATGATGGATGGATGGTCTTAACTTGCTTCTCATTGCATGGCTTCATCCAGCAGCAGGCATCACTGGAGGACAGTTTACTGTCGTAGGTTCATGACAAATGGATGAATTACTCAAACAGCTGGTGCATGACATTTATTAATTGAAAGAAAGGAAATGAATATTAAATGAATGATGTAATGAATAAATAATAATAATAAATAATGGTGATTATTATTATTATTATTATTATTATTATTATTATTAATAATAATAATAATAATAATAATAATAATAATAATAAATGTAAATGAATTTCCTTCGGGTTGGATGAAAAGCACACGTTTTGGAAATTGTAGCTGTATTTGTCTTGACTTTGTCGCCTTTCTCAGCAACAGAGAAACTGTGAAGCATCAGTCTTACTGCACATGAAGGACACGTGTTCAGGTCAACACGAAGTCTAGTTTTTGTGGTCGACTGTGGTACAGCTCGTTCTCCACATGCAATTACCTGTTGAATCTGCAAGACATTTATTTTGATTACAGCTGTGATGTGCTTTTCGTTGTACCAATATAATGTATTACCTCACCCACTGTATGTGGTGTGATGATAAAACAGAAAGTAAAAAGTAAATGACTAAAAGCCAGGTTCAGACTCAAAGTATCACCGTAGTTACAGCAAAACCTGAAGGACTGGCACATGTTATGGTTTCATCTCGTGTCGTGTGTCATACAGATGCTACATCTTAGACATTTCTTAATGTCACAGCAAAAAGGTTGGCGTTACTTCCAAAGACCACTTCTGTGGCGTTGACCAATAGCAGCTCAGAGTGCTCCTCTGAACAGCAGCGAAGGTGAACTGTCAGTTCCAAAGCAGGTTTCTTTATTTTCTGAGACATCCTGTGCACGACCATCAGTGACCAACACACAGTGATTGTTTGCTTACATTTTTGTTTTGCTGAGTCTGTCATTGGCTTTTCTCTGTAATAACATCCAAAAAGGGGAAGCTATGATTGGTCAACACAGGCTGAAATGACGAGTCTATGATCACATAGTCTGACCGGTTTACCTCTACTCAGATACAAATATGCTGTAATCTCAACTCAGATGATTGTTTGTGTCTTCATCTGTCCAATCAGGTCTGGAGATTGATTTGATATCTGCTAAACAAACACCATCACCATGGAAACCCACTCAGATAATTCTAAATGGAGGAAAGGTGTCGCCCAATCAGAAGGCCTGACTCCATGGGAGGTGGGGCATGCAGACGCCCTCAGCAACACAGAGTCTAATGCCAGCTGGGGGACGGAGCCGAACTTTAACCTCAACCTCAATCTGACTTCACCGAGCAACCCTCGTCCCACCACAGAGACCTCAAAGCTGAACGGAGGGAACAAAAAAGATAACGGGAACAAAGGAGAGATGAAAGGAGCAGTGATCACCGCAACGGGCAGGTCAGCAAGCACCTTAGCAACAACTGTGATGTCACCAGGTCAGAGAGACGATCCATCTCAACCAAAAAGCAAAATTCCAGCTTTGTGTCGCTCACCAACAGCTGAAGTGAACAGCAGAGACGAGCAACGGCTGAAATCCACAACTATCAAACAGACCCCAACATTAGGCTCCAAGTCACAAACCCACAGCAGCATGGGGGAGAGTCCGAAACCACACCATGTGGAGCATACAGCAATAGCTAGCAGAACCGCTGAAAGAGTCAAAACACAGAGAGCAGAACCAGCGAAACCACAATCAAGCAGAAAAGAAGATGGTGGAAAAGAGATTTGCACTGACAGACCACCGCCACAAATACTACACCTACCAGTGAGCCCCAAAGTCCACAATCAGAGAGGAGACAGCGATGCTGTGAGTCCAAAACCGGTGAATCGAATCCCAACAGCGGCAGCCAGAACCCAAAAACCAAACCCAACCATGACCATGAAGTTAAACCAACATGGTGGGAATGATTCAACACCTCACGGTCCTGAGAGATGTTCCATAGCAACAAAACCACAAAATCAGAGAACAGAGTCAGCACTGCTGGGTACCAAGAACCCTCAAATGACTTCTCTAAGCCCCAAACCAACCACACAGAGAAAAGCCACTGGAACAAAAAATGGTGCCTCACCAGAGTCCAAGGAGAATCTTGATAGCAAAGATTCGTGCACTGGTGCTGGGTCCAAAATCATTTCCAAATCCAGTTCAACCTCTAAAGCAACAACGTTGTCTAAGGACAGTCTGGATTCCAAACCTGGCACCAAAGCCAGCCCCATTTCTGAAACAGGGTCCCGAGATAGTCTGGATTCTAAAAGCGGTTCTGCTTCCAAAACCAGTTGGGACTCCAAGGATAGCTTAGACTTCAAAACTGGCTCCAGTTACCAGGCCAGTCCCAATTCTAAGTCTGGGATGGGCTCTGGAGATAGCCTCTACTCTAAAACAACTGCAGAAATCAACACAAACAAAACCACTACAGAGTCTAACATGGTTGTGGTTTCCAGAACTGGCATGGGATCAAAGGGTGAACAAGATCCTAAATCTCTTCCAGACTCTAAAGTTGGTTTCAATGTCAGAACGACTCCAAGTGCTGAGCCTGGTGCTGAGTTGAACCTTAGCTCCTATTCTAATGGCCTTTCCAGTTCTAAACCCGGAACGACAACTTCTAAACCTACTCTGATGGCCTCTGGCTCTAACATGGACATTGTTAAATCTGTTTCCCCATCACCTTCAAGACCTAGTCTGTTGGGGTCGAAAGACAACAACCTCAAGACTACAGGTTCCAATTTTAAGCCTAATTTAGACTCTAAGGCTGGATCAGATACTTCTAAATCTGAACCAGTACGGTCTAGTTCAAAGCCAGCTCTGATAGATTTGTCGTCCTCATTGACACTGTCTTCAAAACCAAGCTCAACAAGCAGGAGTCCTGGATCTGGACCTCGAAAAAGTCTGGGTTCTAGTTCAGCTGGACCAAACAGGGAGATTCAGAGAAGTCCTGGTTCTGCTCCTGGTAAGTCTTGGTTTAACTCAAGGTAGCAATGTTAGAAAACTGAGATCAGCAGATTCTGAGTCAGTTTTTTGTAAAAATGAGCAGTTTGGCAAAACCATCTTCAGTGAATTATTTCCAAAGTTAAGAACATGAAGTGTATTAACGACAGATGAAGCCTCGACGGCGCCACCTGCAGGTTTGCTGCAAAACAGTGTTGAAGCTCAGTGTGCTGGTTCTGGCCGCCACCATCTTGGCAATACCTGACTCCCAGTTAATCCAAAGATGACCAGAGGTGGACCATGGCTGTCCTATGACAAACACTCTCCTTGTTCATATCTTTAGTTCTTGATCCATGTTAAAACACTGAGCTGTATAAAAATTCACCCCCGGGGGGGCATCTTAACATGGAGGCCATGGAAACTGGTTCCCTTTTGGATCCTCGAGTGTCCATTAGAGGAACTACAGTTTTTCTCACTGACTTGAATTTGCAACACTGCAGACTGCCGTTTGGTTAAAAATTCACTTCCAGGCCAAAGACCATCAGTGTTCAAAATTCAGCCACATCACCACAGTTTAGATGTCTGCAGTCGTGATTATAGCCCCATAAATCCACTGCTGCTCCTTCTAAATGTAAATGTAAAGCCTTTGAAAGCCTGGCATGTGACAAATATTCAAATCAAATCTGAAAAACCATGGTTTGAAAAACAAACTTGTTCTGCCACTAAACCATCTCAGGTTTGCACATCTCCCACACCTGTGGCACCCAAAGTGCTAGCGATGTAGCATCAAATCAGTTCTGTGCTGCCTCTTGGCCAGGTCGCTGTTGTAAATGAGAATTTGTTCTCAATTAACCTACCTGGTTAAATAAAGGAAAAATAAATAAAATGAAATCACTGGTTTGGAACCAGTAACCCTCCAAAGCAAAGCTAAATACTAACAATGAGAAACTTTGTGAGGTAGCCATGTTTTGAAAAAAAAAAAACATCTTGTGTGTTCAAGCTGGACTTGGACCTTTTCAAACAGATGAAAAAAAAAACTGTGTTACTGAAGGCAGCTGGTCATTGTTTGTTTGAGATCCGAGGAAGGAGAATCCTCCAAATCATGACACGGGCCCTTTAAAGACTGTTGACGTGTCCAAAAATGTGCCGCTTCTAAAAACAGCTGTCATGGCAGGCTGATGATTAGCAGACAGCTGACATTACAGCTTCAAACGTCTTTGTTTATGGGACAGGAAGGCTTCAGTAAAACACAGTACTGAGCGACATTTTTGAAACTTTGGAATTCTAATGATTCAGTATCTCACCTCTGCTGCACGTCGCCAAGCTGCCTGCAGCAGCATCAAACATCAGTGATCATCAGCGTTTCATCCTGCTGGCTGTATGTGTTCATATTTGACAGACGTGTGACTTGAACGTGAACCTAAACAGTAAAAGGCAGCCCCAAACTGAGGACCAGAGTTGCTCTTCCATTCATCACCACACAGACGGTCACGTTTAGAGACGTCAGCAGAATAAAAAGGATAACTGATGCTTTTGGCTTGCCAGTCATATGATTGCTAACCTTTGTTTCTTCTTCCAGGCATTACTGTGGTTTCAGCCCCACTGGCTCCCCTCGCCACCTCCAGCCCCAAAACCAGATCCACTGTTGCCTTGATAACATCCCATAGCACTAGTCTGACTCAGGGCGTCGCCTTCACCTCCATCACCAAGAGACCAGTGAAGACGGGTGCTGATGTCAAAGGAGAACATTTGAAAGTGCCTGAGAGCAAAGCAGCAGCTGCAGAAGAACTGGCGAAGTCCCAGGGGCCCGAAGCTGCTGGCGCCGGAGGGTCGCCACGAGACACCAGGAGAAAACCAGGAAACCCGCCGAGCAAACCGGGTCACCTGGGAAATGCAAATGCCACCAACGCTGGTGGCAGCATCCCGTTGTCAAGGGCAACAAGTGTGGAGAGGGAGAAAGAAGAGAAGCAGCAGGAGAGGGGGAAACAGACAGATGGTCTGGGGAGTTCTTCATCACTCCTCCGTCCTCTTCCTCCTACTTCCTCTCATCCAACAAGCTCCAAGGAAGTCAGGGAGACAGCCACCATGACTGACCCGAGTGTGAGGCTCTGTCCTCGGGCATGGGAGCAGAGAGAGGTGGGCATCCAAGTAAAGGTGGAGGTGGTGGAGCGCTCAGTTTCAACCAGTCCCAGCCTCCACTGGGCAGCTCCCACCTCCTCCCTGAGCGTCTCCACCAGCCGTCAGTCCGGTTCAGCCTCGCCGACGGTGCCATCGCTGTGCTGCATCCCTGCCGGTCGCCCGCCCTTCCAGCATGTTTGCAAGATCGACATTGAGCTGCACAGCCAATCGCTGCTTCCTTCAGTTGTGACCGACAAGGCGAGCTCCCTCCCCACCTGTCTACGTACATACAGCTTCCCACAGAGCCCCGCCCACATGGCGGAGCTACGACCAGGACAAAACCAGGACAGAGATGTCAGCACTGAGAGCATCTGGGAGGACGAAGAGCTAAAAGAGGAGGACGACGACGAGCATAGAGAGGAGATGGTGAAGCCTCAGGAAGTGGCGTGGGACGATCATGGGATGACATGGGAGGTGTATGGTGCCTCAGTGGGCCTGGAATGTCTGGGCACGGCGATCCAGGCCCACCTGGAGTCGAAGGTTCGGGAGCAGGAGAAGCACATCAGGACTCTGAGGAAGTCCATCTGCTCCGACAGCAGCGTCAAAGACTACAAGACGAAGAAGAGGAGGAAGAAGAGAGGAGGGATTCTGGGATGCTGCAGGAAGACGCCTGCTGTGGCGGACTGAGATCAGTCCAGGAACTCCAGAGCCTGCTCACACATGATGGTAGAACACAGATGTTCTTCAAGGAGACGTCTACACTGTATGCACACAGGACACACGTCACCGTTTACTGCACCACCGCCACCTGGAGGAATATGACACCACATGCAAACTGTTTTGTAAAGATTGAATGAAGCGTCCCATGTACGAGCTGAATCACAGAGTCCAGCCTGGGGTTCAGCCAGGAACACCTCTGGGGCCCAGCTGAGGGTTTGAGGAAATGGCAGTGAACATGCTGAAGTGTGAGGAAGACAGAGGGAAGGGTCAGGGTTCAGCTGGGTGATGTTCTCCTGAGTGAAAGAACTTCAGTAAAATCCTGTAGATGGGATTAGTGCTACCAAATACAAAGAGGAAACTGGTGGCTCAGGTTTAGGTCTCGTAAACTGGAACGTGTTTCCCCCCAGATGTATGTCCTCACCTTCTGTTTAAAGAGTCACTCTTTCCACATGATCGTTGTTTTAAACATCTGCACACATGAGACCAAGCTTCCTGAGCCAGTTACATCAGATATCCAAGAGGTCACCTCTGGAGCTCTGAGCAGGTTCTGGGTGGGTTGTGGTCCTGCCTCATTTTCCTTCACTGTGAGCTCATTGTTCACTCCAATATCGAGTCCTGTTGGGCCAGCGTTAGCTACAGGCATTAAACTGATACTTAAGTCTATCCTCCAGTGGTCTCTGAAGATCTGCTGAACTCATCTCTCCATCCAGACTCAGTTCTGCCTTTTTTTTTCTCTGTAACTTTTTCTCACAGCAGTTGTTGCTCCAGTTTCCCTGATCTCAGGTCTGGATCATGTCCTGTGCAGATCAGTAGTGTGAGCATGTCGGAGGTTAAATGGGCAGATGTCTGTTTCTCCTCATCATTCAGACGGACTTCTACATCTGCTAGGGTTTAGTATTTAGGATTGAACCTGGCAGAAAACACAGTTCATGTTCAGGCTGAGCAGAGCCAACAGAATCTGAGGGACCAAGTTCAGCAGCTTTTAGCCTTTTTTGCTTCAGACTTTGAAGCTTCTGATAAAACTAATTGGCTAATGAAGAATGATCAGTGCTGCTGCAGCCTGTGGTTCGGCCGCCCACCTCATTCACACGTCCAGATACTACATAGAAGGATGGAAACCCACTGATATATTTTAGGGACTGAAGCTGCTCGTTTGGCTCCTGATTCTAATCACTATTAACACATAATCAGTGATGTGTGCTGCTGCTGTAGTACAGGCAGTAATCCGGAGTACTTCCTGCTTGTGTCCCAGCAGTATTGGTGCAGGTTTATACATGTACTGCAGCTTTGTCACAGCAGTGGTAGCTCTTCATGTCCAGCCTTCTTCCTGCAGTATTTCAGCTTGTTGACGTGGAGCAGAGAGGACAGAAGCTTCTTTGCTGCTAAATATTTCATCAGTGTCTTTTAGACCAAACGCGGCACAAAGCAGAGAGCTGGAGCTTCTCTTGGTCTGCCTGCTCTGCTCGCTGTCTTTTCCGTCGTGTCCTCCCCCCTCCGTCCCTTCGCTCGCCTCTTTGACCTGAAGCCTGACCACCGGCCTTCGGTCCGTGTGAGCACCGTTGCAACACGGTTTTCTACTTTATTGTAAATGTTGTAAAAACGTAATTCTGTCACGTCATCATGTTTAAAGCCTCAGAAAGAAAACTGGTCCCACTTTCTCCTCTTCATCGTCCTCAGAGCTCCTCCTCCTGCGTTGTTGACGAAACGCCGGCTTGTTTCTCTGAATTATTCAGACACATTAAAGTCACGCTCGTGTTCACAACACAGTCTCTGCCATGTTTTATTTAGTCGCTGCTCCGGATGCACAGAAGTGTTTTCATCAACCCTCTGAACTCTGAGCAGTTTCTGCCTCGTTTTCCTTCACTGAGCTTCATGTTTCAGCATCAAGTCCTGCAGCTCTGAGGAACCAGAACCACATGAAGACGGAAACAGAACTCAGAGACGTCTGCTGTCAGCAGGACTCAGAACCAGGGAGACCAGGACAAGTAATGAAAAAGAAAGTGCCGAAAGTCTTTGTTTGATAAAAACGTGAAACCCTGGACTCAGCCTGCCCAGCATGTTTCCAAGAGGCCACAGGATTTAGCACCAATGGAAAAATCTACATGTTCTAAACATCAGCTCTACGGAGATACGTCACCTTGCTGAGTGCGTCTTCAAAAGATTTGTTAGATTTGTTTTGTTAGATTAGCGTAAATTCTCAATAGCCTTATTACTTATTTACAGACGCTATTAAGCAGAGTTAAGGTTTATTTTTATCAGTGTGCAGACCAATAAAAAGTGTTGGTCCACCTCCTGATGTCAGGACTCCACCAGCTCTGACTGGACAGCTGAGGCCCCGCCCCTGTCTGAACTTCACAGCAGCGACTGACAGTTGGAGGCAGCTGCTGGACACCTGTTGCCACGGAGACAGCCCCTTGCGGGAAAATCCCCAATAAAAGGCAACAGAAAGAAAAGGTGGGTCCAGGTGTTTGTTTCCTCCCTCATGACGGCCTTCCAGATACTTCCATCCTGGAAGACATCAGTGGCTTCCCATCGCACATTGATTCTCTCACCACCGTTGCTTCATATGTGCAGCACTGCTGCTTACAGTCCTAACTACAGGTTGGTGCAACACCTCAAACACATCATGCTTCTGTTTTCTAGCTTCACTCATGTTTGTCTTCTGCAGTTAGGGTTTGTGTAACCCTTAATAACATAACTGGTCTGCATAACAACAAAAAGTGTGCTTTCTGTTTAGTTCTAGTCTGTACGAGATTGATTGAGCTCAATAAATTAATACTACTAGAAGAATTTGATTAGTTGACAACCTGCAAATACTTTGATATTGACGCAGTCCTTTCAATTCCCTTTATAAAGGCAACAATAATGAAAAAAGCTTTTTTCTCTGTCATTTTATTGTTGTAAACTGAGTATGCTGGCGTTTCAGATGTGTCACTGCTGTCTGAGAAGTTGTTTCTCAAATTTTTTCACCTTGCTTTGACATTAAGAGACTATCGACGAAAAAATAATCTGTAGATCAATCAATAATGACCAATAATGAACAATGAAAAGAACTGTTAGCTGCAGAGCTAAAGAGGATGTTGGTGTGATCCTAAATGTGCTCATTGGTGTTGTGTGTTTGTGTAACCTTTTTACTGACATTTAGCATTTCACTCACAACACATGGTCATGTGTGCAGGGTTAGCAGTTAGCAGTTAACAATTCATCAACAACACA
>NW_007579687.1:0-11744 GCF_000690725.1 Stegastes partitus | reverse complement strand
TTAGCATTTAGCATTTCATCAACAACACAAGGTCACGTGTGCAGGGTTAGCAGTTAGCAGTTAACAATTCATCAACAACACGAGGTCACGTGTGTGAACATCACACAATGTTCTGTCAAACTGCAGTTTGTGTTTGTTGAAATCACAGCTCTGGAAGCAAAGAGTGTATTTTTAGAGTCTGGTGTGTGTGACGCACTTTAACTGAGATCCAGTGTTACACAAACACTACACAACACAAACACAACCAGAGCTGCAGAGCTTTTTATGGAGCACACACACACACACACACACACACACACACACACACAGAACTGTCATTAACATTTAACACCTTCAACAAAAACAATTGACCCCAAAAGCTCAAAAACATAAAGAACTGGACTTTTCCATATCGGCAGTTTTGCGGCTGTGTCTCAGGTGGTACAGCAGGTTGTCCTCTGATCAAAGGTTGGCGGTTCGATCCCCTCCACAGTCCAAGTGTCCTTGGGCAAGACACTGAACCCGAAGTTGCTCCCAGTGGCAGGCAGCAGCTTGCATGGCAGCTCTGTTGGCATTGTTGTGTGAATGTGTGAATGAGAAACACTGTAAAGCGCTTTGAGTGCCGCTAAGGTAGAAAAGCGCTCTATAAGTGCAGACCATTTACCATTTAAACATCAGAACTCCAGTAGCAGTTTCTGGATGTTTTCTGGTCCGCTTTTTTCTTCACTGTGGTTAATTTTTTTACTATTTACAATATAAAGTCCTGCTGCTCTGTGGAAGCAGAACATGCCGTCTATATCTACATTTCCGTTTTTCATTACCTGTCATTGTTTTTGTCATAAAGCAAGTTGGTGTGTAAATCAGTTTGTGTTATTCTCACTTTAAAAGGCTCCTCACATGGGCAGTGTCTCTGAATGAGGAATACTTTTTCTTTTGATGCTTTAAACAATTATCATCTTTCACCGAAATGGATTTTTCAATTATCAATTTAAACCTTGTTTACAGAATACCCCAACAGGAAAGTGATCTGGTGGCTCTGCAGGGTCCAGGAGTGGGTCGGTGATAGATGAAAAATGGGACAACAGACGCTCAGATGACTTCATCACCACAGAGGTCTGTCGTCATTCAGTCCAGTGGTCCTGGTTTATCTGGGAAGGGAATGATGGTGGAGGTCTTGAAGCAGACTGGTCTGTGGCACATCTCCAGTGGGGTGTTGAAAATATCAGTAAACACTGAAGACAGCTGGTCAGCACTTCAAGGTGGATGGAGACACAGAATCTGGCCCAGCTGCTTTGTGACGGTTCTGTCTCTGTTGACGTCTGTCTCCAGGATGGTGGGAGGAGTCTATGGTGGTGGAGGACGGGGGTGCAGGTGGTTGACCAGGTTCAGGTGGTTGACCAGGTTCAGGTGGTTGGCCAGGTGCAGGTGGTTGACCAGGTTCAGGTGGTTGACCAGGTGCAGGTGGTTGACCAGGTTCAGGTGGTTGGCCAGGTTCAGGTGGTTGGCCAGGTTCAGGTCTTTATTTCAGACTAAATATTGAATTTAAACCTTGTTAACAGAATAACCCAACAGGAAAGTGATCTGTGATTGCATAACATTTACATCCTAAAGTGGGATGTTGTTTCATCTTGTCCACACAAGACATTGAATAAAAACTCTTTAGGGCTCCACAGTTACATGTCTCTTGTTGTTTCTCTTTTGTTTCAGGAATCTGCCACCTGTCCAGGTGTGTTAAAGAAGCCAGCCATGTCATCTGCAATGCTGCTCAACCTGCTGCGCTGTCATCGATCCACCATCGCGAGACTAAGCTTCCTTCGATCCTTTCCAGAAGCAGCATCTGGGCAGGTGAACATGTTCTCTACATGTGTTGCTGTTGCTTTGTGCTGTAGAATGGCACAAAACACCAAAAGACCAAAAGACCACATGCTGCTCTTTTAAGACTTCCAGGAAACACGTCCTCGGCTCGTCTCCTGACAGAATGCAGCTGGATTTGCACAGGACAAAAAGGGACTGGAGGTTTAAATCCTAGCCTTTAATTATGCAAATGAACATAATTAATGAGCAACATTTCAGCATTATTCTTGTCATTATTGCATCTTTTTGATTGATTTTGTAAATGGACTCTTTGACCAGGTTTTGCATTCGACCAAGTTAAAGGTAAATGTGCTCACAGTTCTTTTGAAACATTTATTTGAAAAGTGTAAGGCTACTGTCAGATTTGTCATCATATTGCCCAGTTTTACCCAAATCCACTGTTCTTTTAGGTGGTTAAAGTCAGATTTACAAACTTCATACAATCTCTTCTCCAGAAAAAGCTCCATGTGTCACCATCTGCTGGCTCCAGTCCGTCTTTAGTCGTACATGTTGGGACAAAGTATGTCCCCCTCACATATCTTCTGATTTTGCATATTTCTGGCACACTTAAATGTTTCAGATCATCAAACTAATTATAAAATAAGACAAAGAAAACCCAAGAAAACACTAAATGAAGGTTTTTTTTTTTTTTAATGATGATTTCATTTATTGAAGGAAAAATACTATCCAGCCCACCCTGCCCTATGTGAAGAAGTAATGGCCCCCTTAGCTACCAATCTACCAAATGTCCAAATTAATTTGGTAATTTGGTGCAATTTCACCAACCACACCCTCGAATGATCACTGCCAGGCTCGTTGAAACTAAACATCACATAAATACGGCGGCTGTGTCTCAGGTGGTATAGCGGGCTGTCCTCTGATCGTAAGGCTGGTGGTTCCATCCCCTCCACAGTCCAAGTGTCCTTGGACAAGACCCTGAACCTGAAGTAGCTCTCAGTGGCAGGCAGCAGCTTGCATGGCAGCTCTGTCACCATTGGTGGATGAATGTGTGAATGAGAAACACTGTAAAGTGCTTTAGATAAAAGCTGTATAAGTGCAGACCATAAATATCACCTGTCTGGGATTGTGAAGTAGCTAAAGGGTCTCAAATAGCAGCGCATGATGCTACATTCCAGTCAGATTCAAGAACAGATGAGAAACAAAGTCACTGACATTTATCGGTCTGGAGGGTTATAAAGCCACTGCTGAGGCTCTGGACCTCTAGAGAACCACCGTGAGAGACATCAACCACTAATGGAGAACTTGGAACAGTGTGGACCTTCCCAGGAGGCAGTGCGACCGACCAGGACCATTAAAGTCTGAGAAATATGCAACAACAGAAGACATCAGGAGGCTTTTTACGGCATTGAACTGACAAGGGTTGATCAAAAAGTTGGAATGTGTTTGTGGTGCACGTTAACACCACCATGGCTCTCCACCTGCCCTGCTCACCTGTGACTTCTTCTCCTTCTGTTCAAAAATGAGATTCCAGTTGAAGGGTCTCAGCTCTTCAGAGTTGGAGCCGACATGTTTACAGGACTGCCATCAGGAGAAGCCTTTGAAGGGCCAGACCTAAAGGAGGTGCAAAGTCTCTGAACTTTCTGACCAACTCTTGTCGTATCTCACACTCCACTGATCACAGCAGGAAAACAGTGGCTCTATCTTGTTGCTTCTCCGGGTGGTCACCCTGCAGGTGGGCGGGGCCTCGTTCAGTGTTTGGGCCATGCGGCAGGCCAGCAGGTCGGCGCCCTACGACAGCAACAGCAGCGGCCGACCACAGATCTGGGACTCCTTTGGGATCTGGGACAAATGGATAGAAGAGCCGATACTGTTGCCCTCCAGTATCAGATATGGAAAACCCATCCCGCAGGTAAGTGGGAGGAGTGGGCAGATGGATGGATGAGGAGGTGGATGATGGGTCAGGGAATAAAGCAGCACGTGGATGGAAGGTTGGATTCAATGACACTGAAACGTCTGAATTCATTTCAGCAGATGTTTATGAATGTGGCCGCCCTCAGTCTGTCTCGGGTCGACAGTGCTTCTGTTTTGGGTCTCAGGAAGCAGAATGAGGACTGTCTCCGTGTCACCCGTATCCATGACAACCTGCTGTACTTTGCTGTGTTCGATGGCCACGGCGGCCCGCACGCTGCCGACTGCTGCTACACCTTCATGGAGAAGTTCATCAAGTCAGAAGCTCTAGATACGAGAGCATCAGGGATTTAACCCTTCAACGAGATTTTTTAAACCCTAACCTGTTTTGTTCCAGAGACGCTTTGGAGGAGGACGACAATCTGGAGAGAGTTCTACACAAAGCCTTTTTTGGATGTTGACAAGGCTCTGCTCACACGTCTCAGCTGTTCCAACAACGGTGAGATCTGGTGAAGAGTTCAGTCATTTACTGTAGGGAACGTTTTGTGAAATATTTTCTGCATGATTTCTCAGATTACACGTCATAAATCAAGGCAGGACAGTAAACACGAGTCACAATAATACAGTCCTTTAGTTTCCAAGTTAATTAGTTTGTTTTCTTCAAAATATTTTAATGTCAGATAGTGTGAAGGCTGCTGATGTCTTTCTGTTACTGTCCTTTATATATACCGTGTGAAACTGTGGTTGACTGTAGTGGTGATTTGTTGTCGGCTCAGTGGCGCCCTCACAGGACCTGTGGTGAGCCACTGGTACTGGTGTCGCGCCGTCAGTTCCCGAGAGGCGTGCACTTGGTAGGTTGCGGAGCGCAGCACGAGCTCATGAATGGTTGTGTTAGAAGTTTTCCTTTGTTTATTTTTGGAATATAAGTGTATAATCAGTGACATGAATGTTCGTTGGAGTGTGTGGATATGTGTGTCATTGTTTGTATGTGTTCTTTGTTTGGTGAGATTGAGAAACTCCGCAAACTATTTGGCTAGCTAGTTAACTGACTAGCTAGCTAGCTAGTTAACTGACTAGCTAGCTAGCGAACATGAGCTGAGATGACCGTGCTGCTCCTCTGCTGTGCACGAGATGCTCGAGCCCGTTGACCAGAGGTGTCCTTATTGGTGGACCCATAAAGACAGACACAACGCAGAGTCCAGAGCTGACATGTAGGTGTCAGTACGCACAATGAAAGCCAATTAAAGAGATAAAAAATAATCAATTGTAACACATAGAAGATATATTTTGTGCTTTAAAAAGTATGAAAAGGGTCTAACTCCTTTCTGTGAAGCTGTTTGCTCCTGATTTCACATCTCTCTGACTGGTTAGGGTTTGGTTTGTTGAAGCCAAAGCCCGATGTTCACTGAGGTTTTAATGCTAACGTGATGCCCTTAATGAGCATAAGAAGGGGCTGAAAGACACTTTGATCAATGACAGAACAGCAGCAGTGTCACGGTTCTGGGGGTTTGGGTCTTGTTTGTTTCGTGCTGGTGTCTCTGCTGACGTTTATCGTCCCTTTCTAATCATTTCAGAGTTCCTTACCTTCTGCTTTCCTTCCTTCGTGTGTTCTTCCTCCTTTTCCATTGTGTGTCCTGTCCTCGTTAGTTGTTGTCTGTTCCTTCGTTCTTGTGTTTGTATCGTCCTGTTTGTCTTCCTGTTCATCTGCTGATGAGTTTACTTCGTTAATCTGCCTGACTTCTTCTCATGTTCCTGTCTTCTAACTTGTTCATTTAGTTTTGTTCAACCTTTCTGTCTTCCTTTATTTCTTGCTTCAGTTGTTTCCTTCTTGTTGTTCAGGATCACGGTGGGTTCTTCCTGGACTTTGGCTTTTGTTTGTTCACACATCAACCTTTGTTGAGTGAATTTTACATTAAATAATTATAAATAAATCAATTAAACTGTATCTGTAGGTATTGCAGTCCTATTTTCATGCTATAAAAAACAAGAATTAAAAAGTCTAACTTTGGGGACCACGAACACAGTGAAAGTGTGAACAACTGAAATAGCTTCATGTTTTCATCCACTTGGTGGCTGATGGTGCATGAAAGTAGAAAGAAAAAAGCCTAAAAGTCATTTATAAATGTCTTTTCACGTTCTAATACATATTATGTCACTATACAAGCATAGGTCCATGAATAACAGTAGACTACAGTCACAGATACATAAAGTAACAGATAAATAAATAAAGTAACAGAATAAATAGGCCTAAAAATCACAAGAAGGATGAAGTGATTGATGTAATTATCTGTACGTGATGGAAAAATGGTTCAAGTTGTGGATGTGATCAATGCATGACTGAAATATCATAGCAGGAAGAATTCAAACGTCACCAAAACATGTGCTGCTAAAGTGTCTGACAGAATATAATTGACTTTATGGTCATAGTTTATAGTTTTAGGAGTCATTTAAAAACGACATCAAACTGCTGCGACTTCTCTGATGAAGGCTGAAAGAAAAAGCTGAAGTCTTGTGTATTTATTACCATGAGGTTCACACCAGGAATGAAGACAGCAGTACTTTCACCAAGTGTTCATGCATTTCTTCCTTTACAGCCTCCTTCCTGTCTGCTGGCACCATGGCAACGGTTGCTATGCTACGTGACGGCGTGGAGCTGGTGATCGGTAGCGTCGGTGACAGTCGAGCCTTGTTGTGCAGAAAGGACGAGCCATGAAGCTCAGCAAAGTCCACACACCTGAGCAAAAGGACGAGAGAATTCGGTATGAGGCTCCTCTCCCCTCTACTGGGATTACTGGAGTACTGCAGCACCTCGAGTACGATACCGGTACCACGGAGACGCACAGAACACGGGTCAGGTTTCCTCGTTGACTTACGCTGTTAGAGACCAAGTATGATGAATAAGTTAGTGATCAAACAAAATTATAATACAACCACAAAACTTCGAAAATATTTCAGTAGATATAAAAATAAAATTTGAATAAAATGGACTTTATGAATAAAAACTGAGCGTTCAACCACTCGCTGAGTCTCTAGTTCCTCAGATGTCAGGACTGGTGCCTGTTTTTACCACAGAAAGTGAAAAAAGGTTTTGAACAGTTGGTTCGACAAAACAAGCAGCTAAATGACATCAGCTTTGGATGTGGGGAGCATTTCTCAGCAGCTTTTGATGCCTTGTGAACGACTAAAGGGGATGAAGCACTCAGTCCAGTTAGCGTCGTTCACTACGTGTTCCACTCAGAGGGTGTACAGCAAACACGTGAGCATGTAAAAGGAAAAAGATGTGTCGTGGTGTCGTCTCTGCAGAGGGCGCTGCCGTCGTGGAGTACGATAACACGGCTAGTTAGCTTCACAGGTTTAGTTAAAGACAGACTGTGGACAATGACGACAGTAAAAGATGGAGACTGAGGAGCCACAGAGCACCAGAAGACAAAGGAGGCCACGACAGCATTACTCCTGATAGAAGAATGAATGGTATGTAGTTAAACCCGTGAAACAGAGACCAGTCCTGATGCTCTGCTGGCGGCACTGCAGAGGAACAGCCTCCAGTGGGATCTGACTCCAGGGTTTGTAGGAACACTTCCTGGATGAAGGTCACACTGAGGACGAGGTGGTGGAGTCCAGCATGCTGCTGGTTCACCGGACAACAGACTGACGCTGTCTTGTCGGTGTTCAGTTTCCACACATGTTAATGTTTCTGCATGTGGGAAATACAGACACACAAAGTCAGAGACACAAATGGTCCTTAAACATCACTAATCTGAAGCCAGCAGCTGCTCTGGTGTTCAGATGAGGACATCACTAAATGAAAGCAGGATGCAGCAAACCAGCCGGGTGGAGTTCTGTGGAAGCAAATATTTACACATTACAGGCTGAAGCTTCAAGCTGGAGACATGACACCCAGCTGAACTACTGACCTGCTACAAGAATAGAAGTGTGGAGAAGAACCATCATCAACCATGACCATGTAGAGGCCAAACCCAGCAGCACTTTGAACTGTGTCCATGGTTCTTTGGGAATCAGTCTTTTACCGTCAGGACCCATGATTTGTAAATGAAGAGTCAGTGGCTTGTTGTTTTAGTTGGACATGTCAAGACAGCCAAGAGGCCCAAACAAGACAGAGCCTTGAGTCCGCAGGTCTACAAGCCAACGCTTGCTGAAATGAAGCTACTGCAGATGCTTTTAGCAGCGAGAACACTTGACTGGTGCATCACAAAATGAGGTGTGACCAAAAAATCCAAAACTGATTTAAACTGGTCCTCTGTCCCTTCTGAAGTGAGCAGAGCTGCTCTTTCCCAGAGCTCCTGCTACACTTGTAATGCTGATATAAAGTCTAGAAAGTCTGGTTCTGTAAACATGTCAGCTACGTCTGTGATGAACCTCCAGAACTGGCTCCAGGTGGCTTCAACTGGAATGTAGTGCTTGAGAAGAAGAAGATGAAGTCTCAGAGAGACAGATCAGGAGAGGAGCAGGATGGAGACAACTGTGCTGTTGTGGACAGAATCTGGTGTTCATCAGCTGAGACTGTTGGAGCAGCACCATGGACCACAGTTCAGCTGGTGAATGTTCTCAGGATGTTACAGTAGAACTCTGGGTTTACAGTCGGGAGGATGTGAAAGGAAACTGCAGCAGCTCATGACCTCCTTCTCTGGTTCTTCCACTATGAAACTGCTGTTTGGTCTCTGGGTGGTAGCCACAGACCCTCCTCTGGTCACCAGGATGGTGATGCTCCACATGAAGGCTGATCATCACTGATGGTCCAGAAACATCTGGAATCAGAGACACCCCACCTGGTCTGCAGACTGATGACAGTTAGTGCTGCAGTCGGTGACTGTTTCATGACTTTCTGATCAGCCCTTGCTGGTATGAAACCCTCCCCCCATGACATCACACATCCGGTCTAGATGTTCATGTTTGTCCAGACTACCTGGTCAGGTAAGAAGTTTACAGATCCAGTCGGAAACCTCCTGAATTACTCACAGACTTGTCAGAACTGCTGTACAACCCAACATGTTTAATAAGTAAAGGCCCGGTCTGTGCTTCCATCGTAGACACCCAGCAGGGTTACAGGTTATGATGTGACTGTATTCTCTGACTCGGTCACAGTTATTGTTTATTGAATCTAAATGTATGTCAGTAATGTTGGGGGCGTGGCTTCTCACGTCAACCTGCATTTATGGGAGTGCATGTGCACGGCCTCGCGCTGAGATGCGATGTCACACGCTGACTTGGCGGCTTTTCCAGAGTTGCGTTGCCGTGGAGTTTGGATTTTACTCGTTTTGAACTGTTGGATTATCTGAAGTTACTGGAACGGGAGGACGGACCGCTTCATGGAGCTGCTGGGGACCGAACCAACGCTCACGGGAGGACTGATGCGCGGAGCCGTGAGTGAATCAGCTGTTGATGGCGTCGGCTACGTGCTACGAGTTGCTGTGAGGTGGTTCATGTGTTTGTGACCCTGCAGAGCCGTGCAGGTGGTGGAACATCTCTATGAACTGTTTGATGAACTTTACGGACTCTATTGAAAGCCGTGTCGTGTTTTGGGCTGTTTTGTGTTTGGGAATGTGCTCGAGCGTGAGGGGGAGATAAAGTAAAGAGTTTAAAGTAAAAGGCTGTGAACCGAAACGGATGCATGTGTTTGTCTATTATTCACTCCTGCTGAGAAGAGAGCCGCCCGTTTAGACTAGAAATGGGGGATGGTTGGGTTATCACGGTACCGCCTGGAGCAAATGTTGGAGCCCTTGAAGCTAACATTAGTTACAGATACTGAAATTAGAGAGCAGAATAACTGGAGCTTCTCCTCAGGATTTTAAACTCCTGCAGTCTGAGGCCTTCATGTATTTGCAAACATCTGCAACATCAAGAGCTTTCATAAGCAGACAGGAACTGATCCTGTGTTTGCGTTCAGGATCCAGACGTGCGGTGGTTTCGTGACGTGGACCAGCCTTGGCCAGGTTAACGTTAGCGGGCGGACCTAACCCTAACCCAGCATTGCAGACTTCCACCTGAAAACCAGTGGTGTCATCGCAGAGCCGGACACTCGGCGGTTCACCGTGAGTCCGTTGTCGAGTAGATTTTGTACTGGACTTCTTTAACAGGCTGCAACAGATCTGATGTGCTGATCTCTGCAGGTCCAACATGCCAGTGACTCCTTCCTGGCTTTAACCACAGATGGCATCAACTTCCTGCTCAGTGACCAGAGATCTGTGATGTCATCAACCAGTGCCAAGACCCCACAAAGGCTGCTGATGTCATCACTCAGCAGGTACACAAAAACTTTAAGTCTTTTCTGAGCTAAAAAACAAAAAACAAATCAAATAAAAACAGAAAAGCAAAAAACGTTAGTTTAACTCGCCATGTTTTAATTGAACTTAGATGTAATTTGACATAAATCAACTTGGAGCACCATTTATTTCTGTGAATGTAACATTTTGTTATTTAAGTGACCAAATGACTCGTTAGCTGTGCTTCATTTATTCAGAAACTCTTTGAGAAGAGACCTGAGAACCAGCTTCATCAACACAAGCTCCAAACAATGAAAGTCATTCAGCGAGCAGCCACACAGCAGGAAGTCCTGCAGCTCTGGAACCAGAACCACATGAAGAAGGAGGGAGATCTCAGAGACGTGGTCTGTCAGCAGGACTCAGAACCACTTTATTTATAGGGTTAGGGTTACGAAAGAAACCAGGACATATCAATATTTAGGAAGCTGCAGTCAGTCTGGATGTGCTGCATTCAAAGGATGGTCATTAAATGGATCTATGATCATACATGTGAAGCTCCAAGGATCATCTTCACTTTAAGGTGCTATGACATGACCATGAACAATCACACAGCATTAAACACAGAGCTGTCTTCCAGGCACTGCAGTACGGCTCGGAGGATAGTGCCACCATCGTCACCGTCCCATTGGGCTCCTGGGGGAACCATCAGAGCTTCACCAGCGTCTACAGCATCAGCAGGAGCTTCGCGTCCAGCGGGGGATGGGCACCAACACCTCCAAGCTCTGGCAACAGCCAGCATGACTCTGACTGGAGGGACATACAGATCTTTTTAAATGTAGAATTCACCCTCGTGAATCCATCTGAATCCACTGATGTCCAGCAGGAAACACTTTGACTCTTTCATTAACTAAATGTCGGCCGTCACCGTGTCAGAAGGCCGACACGGATTAAGTTCCAACCCACAAGCAACCATCTATGTGCACAAGACACATGACAACAGGTGTTTTGTCACTAACAGGCAGGGCTGAAACTGGGATTGTGATGTGGGAGGCTCTGGGGTGGTAGGGTTGCCATGGCGACACATCAGCAACAGTAACAGGCTAAATATTCACAATTTCACAAAAGACACGATCTCTAGATGTAAAAGACATGAACTCCAGTCAGCTTCTGGCTGCTTTCTGCTCGTAGTAATCTTCTTCACTGTAGTTAATTTTTCCCTGGAGAGGATCTGCCATCAGGGAGAACAGCGCCACCTCCAGCTCTCAGCTAGAAGTTCTGCTTTCCGCCAGACAGAACCCAGAACAACCGGGCAGATAAAACCCACAGTCAAACAGAACAGTTCCCACCCCATACTCCAATGTTGTGGTAGCAGACAATGACTCCATCTCCTCTGCCTCCCCTCCAGACCCAGAACCAGAACCACAAAGGCTCCAGTAGAGCTGGCAACAGTGACACCTGGTGGACATAAAATGATGATACCTGTTATCAGAGTGAAGCCCAAACTGTGCCCCCTTCCAACACCAGCTGCTCAATAATACAATCATACTGGAAAGAAATGCAATTTCTTACCTGAACTTATCAGAACCAGTCACAAGATCCGGTCCACTGGACAGCAGGGAAGCTTCAGCTCTGGCTGGATGATTTAAATGTGAGGGAAGTCAAATGTCAGTCACAGGTCTCCACTGTCATATCAGCAGCCTGTCACAGTTCTATAAACTCACCACAGCAGAGAGAGGTTCTGGAAAGAGAACTCACTTTGATTCCCACTCCAGAGCTGGTGAGGAGCATGGACCTTCAGAGGGACCTGTATCACAACACCAG
>NW_007579686.1:58859-111545 GCF_000690725.1 Stegastes partitus | reverse complement strand
AATTCTCATATAATAAACAAATCAATGTACAATTTAACAATTGAAATTTCTTTTTTTTGTTCATTGTCACTGTATCCACTTTTAGAAAAATATTATCATATTTAACTTTAAGGTTTCATCTTATAAATACAAAGGAAATTCATGAAATAACACAAAATGGTATGTAAATATCTGTTCTGTAACAACAAAAAATCTGTTTTCCAAAATCTGGTTATTTTCTTTTATTACAGGCTTTAAATGTTGTGTATTTATTTATTTTTTGCATAACTGAAAAATGCAGTGACAGTCTGTAACTACAGATTGTTCTCGTGCAAATTAATTTATTTGCATAAGTTGGATAATTTAAAGTGTGAAGTCCTGGATTTATTCTGCATCAGAACAGATAGTTGTAAATATTATTTTGAAGCACGTTTATCAAAAGACAGACTTTATTTTAAAAAAATAAAATAAAATTGGCTGCACTAATAGCCAACGTAACAAGCAGTAAAAATCGCAGGATGCTCAGCAGAATGACCTTATTGACTTTTACCTTTTCTCTGTGGTCCAGATAAATACTGTCATGCTGCACAAGCCATTAGCAGCAGAAGCTCTATTTACATGAAAACAAGACTTTGTTTGTTGCCAAAAGCAAGATGGCTATCTTATTGGTGCTTCAATTTTCACACGGTCCCTGCTGTCTGATTAAGAACAGGAGAAGTTCTTGAGGCCAAAATTGGTCTTTTTTTGTTTGTTTGTTTGTTTTTGTGTCTGGTGTGTGACTAATTCATTGTTACACAACAAGAAGCTCACGGTGAGATACAAAGTATTGACAAGTGTAATGGTCTGCGCAGCCATGTCGGTGTATGACAAGTACACAGATAAGGTGGAAAATCACCACTGGGGTGCTTTAGTGGTATTTTCCTTAAGTTGATGGATTTGTTATGGGGCTGGGAAATCATCTGAGGAGGGGCGGGGTGTGTGACATCAATCAAGCAGCTTTTAAATTCACCACTAATGTCCGTGCTGTCAGGAGGAGAGCCTGATGTACAACCTTCCCTCTCAGAGAACACTCTTCACTGTATAACACGACTCTTCCTACGTCTACATTCCATATTTTTACCTCTACATGTTAATTAACAGCCCACATTTGAGCTGATGGAGATCCGTCTTGCAGGCCACAGTCAAGCGGGAGCAAAATTGCCATTAAAAGTTTCTTTTGTGAATCCACTACCTTTAAAACACATTCAGCAAATTTGTCAGAATACAGTCACCCATTACCGATTTTTAAAGTTGTAGGTCTTGTTGCACTCACAGCTCTCTTCTTAATTGACTCCACCATGGAGTAAATGAGAAGAAAATGAAAAGATAAATTACTCTAATGGAAGGAAATGAAGTGTGAAAAGAGACATTCCTCCCAGTATTTTCTAGGATGCAGAGCATGGGTAAATTGAAATACAACAAGGATCCGGCTTCTGTATAAAGACAGATTCTGCCGTGATTACAGAAGATGATGCAATTTTAATGCCAGGCAGTTGAGCAACAACACACATACTCATTTATTACTGAGGTCTTGGGTAGGGGGGGAAAAAAAAAACCCTATAAAAACTCCAAAATGCAAAAAAGAAATCAAAATAAGAATAGCTGAGGTATACAGAATTCAAATGGATTCAGCAACCAGAATTTAAAACCCATTAAAATACATTCAACCCTTTTGCCGCAGAGTTCAGATTTGTTTAAGGATGGCCCGTTTACCCCCCGCAGCGTAAGTGCTTTACAGTAGATTTCATGCAAATAGTATAGTGCTGGGTCGCTCTGTTTTCGTTCTGCTGCAGCTTAAAGGTCAGGGCTTATGAGCTTCCCAGCACCATTAAGACACAGTTTGTTTAAAGCCTGTCTGAAGGACAATGCTCAATGAACCAGAACATAGACAGACCGTAATAAATGAAAGGGAAAAGTTATGGTTCCGCTCAATGAAGTCAAAGGGCAGATGGAGGATAAGAGTGTGTCTCATTTCAATACGCTGTTATCCTCGAGACTCACAAACCAGACAGACAGTAAAAGGAAAATTCGATGCTTTGAAATTGGAATGTCTGCGCAGTCACGGATGCACTGTTTTGTTTTTAGACTGTAAATTACCGTGTGAAGAATGGAATTGTGACCTTTTTTTTTGTTTGTTTGCTTCTGAAAGGCTTGTTCCAGTGCTCACTTAATTTAATCTTCCTCATTTCCTTCCCTGCTACCTTCTTTGTTTTTTTTTTTCACTTGTTTATTTCCACTTTCATGCACCTGTCACACCCACAAGCAAAATTAAATGATCAATTCATTAAGTTGACTAATGGAATCATTTATCAGTTGCACCCCATTATTTCCTATAGTCTTTCCTTATCGCTTTATGCAAACAAGTGTAGAATCTGCACATGCTGCTGGAATTGCAGGAGAAGTCACGAACAGGAAATTTTCACCTTAGGTGTTGGAATGAATTCATGAGCGCAAACCTCCACTGAGAACCCCAGAAGGAGTCATGTAGAGCGATGTGAAGTCCTCGTATCTGAGCCCAGCGGAAGCTGCTTATTGATTTGCTTGTCTAGTGGCTCTCTGTAATAATAAGGAAATAAAGCCCTTGGATATTAGGAGATTGATGTCAATCAGCAGCCTGCTTCAAGTGTGGCTTGTCCCATCTTATTAGCGCTCTCTCCATGCACTGAGTGTTCACTGATGACTCCATTGATATGCAACTGAAGAGAGGAGGCTGTCTGTTGCCATCTTGAGGAGCATTCCCCCATGATTGCTCGCTCTGTCATCTTAGTAGACAGAGAGATTGTCATGGAGCCATGGAATATTAGGCTGAAGCACCTCCACTGTGCATATCACACATAATCAGGATGCCTGGACACCTTATAATCAGGTCTATAGGTTGAAGGACTGCAGACATGCTTTATAATTTGAATGTGATAGAAACCACACTCGCCTTTTCTGAGGGTTTTGTTGGAGGAAAATAAATGAGCAGCACGTTTGATACGTGGCATTGCAGTGTGGTGATCTCCAGTGAGAACGTGATTTTGTGGAGACAGAGTTGCTCCAACAGGGTATTTTATGGAGGTTTGTAGTGAGGCTACATCCATTTTAACATTTGTTTTTATATCTGGGGGAACTGTAATTTTTTGAGGGGATGTAGATATGCTATGTGTTTATTTTCATCACCAGTCAGTGCCTTAGGATCTCAGGACACACAACAGTTTTACAGCCTGGTTCGTTTTGACAGTTACATGCAATTAAGTCTGATTTTTAACATATTAATCATCAACAGCAGAGTTTGTGTCTTTATTGTCGGATACAAGGAGCGTACGGTTTCTGCAGGAGCATACAAACCTTTCCCACACTCCTAAAACTGTTTCCATCCTCTCCGGCCGAGACATTTCCTAAATTTGTTGCACCGAAGAAACATTTTACCAACTAAATTTCCCCTGGGACAATAAATGGTATTTTATTGTATTTGTGCCACTGCTCAGAATAAGATAACAGTAATCTCATTCTGTCATGGTAATTACCACCTTTAATTTATGAATTAGCACTAATTAACCAGCTACAGTGCTGTGTGATGTGATGCCGTTGCTCAAATAACCTCTCGAGCGCAAAGCACGGTTTCTACTTCTGGCTGTTGGATCTACAGCAGGTTTAAATAAGGTGCAGTGTAACAACAAGCTTTCACAAATGTTAACATCTGCCATCTCTTTGTGATTTATCACAAATCTTGTCAGACGGTCTCGTCACGTAGCGACTTCATGCGACGTGCTGGTGTGTCACAGGTTATGATAGCATGACACCCATTTTGTGAACCTGACAGAGCACATCAAGATCACTTTGTTCTGAACGTACACTGGTTGTGGCGGTGCATTACGGTACATCTATACCTGACTGGAGTCCTTCAAGCACAATAAATTTAAAGTGGCTGAATATAGGGTGTGATTTTCTATCTTTGTACAGAAACAGGTGAGAACAGAGCCTGTCTGTGACTTTATAGAGAATCAGCGTAAGTTGTAATTTTTGTCAGTGTGACGGTGACACAGGGCTGGATAACAAATGAACTCAACGTAATTTTAGCATTTTCATTACATTTTTAGAACCTTCTGATGTTGCACAAATAGTTGATTCCACTTGTGATAAAAAAATATATATACCGTAGTGACTCGATAATCTGACACTAAATGTAAAACCTTCTTTTATGTCGGATAGCAAGGCTGTCGACTTGTCAAGACGGAGGTCGAGATACAAGGAGGGCTTGATGTTGATGGGTAATTAGTTGTTAATTATTGTTCATAGTTGTTATAATAACTAGTAGGGCTGGTCTGAATAGCACTTACTGGTCTCTGGATAGTCAGGCCCAATTAATAATGAATATCCGAATGTCTGGAACACACAGGCAGGACTTGGCTGCTGATGCTAGTTTAGTTAGCGGTCACACTTCTGTTTCCACCATCAGTGGTGCCGCCGCCACCATCCATGTTTACGTCCGTAAACACTGAGCATGCTCGCTATGTGTGACGTCGTTGTGTCCTCTTCTGCACATGTGGGACACTTTTGGCTCGTATGAAGTTCACATAGCAGATCACATACAAGTCGCATTTAATTGGAAATGTGAACGAACTCACAAAAAAATCGTATTTCACCAAAAAATCCAAATTGAGCATTAAGTCCTGCAGTCTGAACGTAGCCAATCTGTCGGATTGTTCAGTCAGATAATACGCCGTTATCCTTATTTGTGACATAAAATGTCATGTCAGAGTCAGAATCCAAGGCTGTCAGTATGTTAAGGCTATTTTTCATGGGTTCAGTTCGTTTTTCATAAAACCCGGTCGGATAGTGAGGCTGTCGGATTGTTAAGGGTCGGATTATCAAGTCACAACTGTAAGTATATTAAAGCTACTTAAAGCGTTCAGTGGGCGTGCCGAGTAAAGCTCTATTACAAGTACAATGAAAAAAATGTGCTGAAGTATCGAAATTTAAAAACAGCTAAATGCAGGAAAAATGTCCCCTGTGTTACACCTTTATCATATTATAGCAATAGATTATAATCACTGATGCATTAATATGCAAATATCATTTTAATATAGTGGCTTGAGTGCCTAATTGTTACGTTCATTATAATTATGGATTAATGTGCTAATTATTTTCTTGATTAATTGATTGTTTAGGTTGTTAAAATTACAAAACCTTGCAATTATATAAAGCTCAACGTGACAAATGAAAAAAATAATAATAATAATAATTCTTTTGGCCAACTAATAGGCCAAACATCAAAATGATTAACATTGAAATGATTCAAATAAAAGCTGTGCATAGTTTAAATTACACAAGCAGCACCGTCGGATGACATGTAAAGTTCCATCTCTGTTCTCTGAACCCCTCAGCTGCAAACACCCAATTAAGATTCAGAGATCAGAACAATATGGTAGCTCCTCCGCTCTGTAATCACCACAGTGAGGTCTCCAACCTGTACACATTGATCCCGTATCGATCTGTGTATGAGAAACTCTGGTTTAACCCAGTTCTTCATTCTCACTCTCCACATTCACTCGATATTCTGACTGAAGGGCAGCAACTGGATGGTCAAAATCTGCCCAACACAGATAGAGACAGAGAGGGAGACAGATAAGATAAGAAAACGGAGGCAGGGTCTAGAATGATGCAGCAATAACAATAATGTTGGTAAAAAAAAAAAAAAAGAAGAAGATAATCCCCACAGCTTTACCGTACAGTATGCCTTTCTGTATTTCGCAGTTATGAGTAGGGGGTCCAGTATTATGCACTTCAATCATTCATGAAGACCTCCCTTTGCACCCTTTCTTCTCTTTGGTAGTGAGACGTGTCAAATATGCTTAGTTTGCCTTTATAGCGCGGTTTTGGCTGCTCTTGTTGTGACAGAATAAGGCTACAAGGAAATGTTTCTCCTCCATCTTAGAACATCAAAAGGTCTTTGAATTGCTTCTGTCGCCGAGAAAGATGAATGTGGTGTTGTCGTGTCTGTCAGTAAAATGTAAAACCATGTGTCAATTCTGTCAGCCTGGGAGAGGCTTTGTAACAAAATTGTTTACTCTTCCTCTTGAATAGCCTGATCAAACTTTTATTAGCGTGGATGGTGGTAAAACTACTCCGCATCAGCAAAACGCCGCAGCGGCTTACAACTGCTCGCAAACTTTTACGAGCACGGGAGAGCTTCTCCAGTGGCACAGATAATTTTCATATTTATTCAGACGCTGTTCCTTATTTAAAACCTTAATGTTTCTTTTCTGTTAAGGAACTCCGCAGAGAATCGGTAATGACAGAGTCAATTTTTCACTGCAAACGTTTGCCGCCTGCAGTATTTTCATATCCGCGGTTTTTAATCAACATGCTCAAAATGAATAGCCATGACACTCAACATGAAATGAAGAATGTATAATCTGATTCAGAAGGGGGTGGAATTTCAAAATGCAAACATTTATAAAGAAATGTCAGGCAAGTTTAACATAAGAAACATCTGAAATCACGCTGTCGACATATTGTCTCACGCAGGCCATGTTGCTTTATTTTACTCAATGTTTCCCATCACATTACCATTCAAATGACCTCTAAATAACATTTTTTTAAATGATCCTACATTTGTTTTGATTTCCAACTGCGACTCCTTCATCTTCTTGGGGCGCCATAATAGAAAACCTCACGTAGGGATATCTCACTCATTTGCAGCTTGTGTCAACAACATGCTTTCATCTGTAAGCGTGAAAAGTGTGCTGGCAGCTATTCTGCCTCATTAAGACAAACTGTCACCCCGAATGCAAGCTAATTAAGGTGTCAAAGCTGACGTTATTGTTTCATGTAGACACTTGTACACAGATACTAAGAGGATATTATTAACCCCTTTGTTGGTTACAGTATTTATTTTTGCTGTTGTGCATTCTGTCATTTAAAAAAATCAGTTTGATGTTCATATATTCATCATCATTAGGCAAACATTTATAGTATGTTTGTTTGTTTTTTGAACCTGCAAATTGGCTTTTGCACTGCATTGAATAAAGTACAAATGCTGGAAGACGGTGAAACTAACATTAGATGCAAAAATGGAAAAGAATCAAGAATTCACAGTGATGTGTAATGTTTTCAGTCAGCTCATCTCGCTGTCTTGGGATGGTAATTGTCATAGATGTTCATTTTCTTTTTGTCAAGAACTACAGAAGTGCATCTATCTCCCCACCAATCTTAATAAGATAGGATGAAATCCTGCCAACACACACCTTGAAACAGCAGAATTTGAATTTCAATATCTGAAGAAAATCTTCCTCAACTAAAGGTTGATAAATGAGGCAAAAATCTTTGTTGTAATGGGAGTTTGTATGAATAGCAGGAACGGGAGAATATTTGATCATTCCAGGATAACTGTCCTGTCAGAGCCACTAAGGACATGCAAGAAAGTTAATCTTTGCTAATGATTATACAGTCTGGAGCATTTAAGCACTTGCAGTGGTGAGAATCATCCATTCATTAGATTTCCCCAAACAACTGATGTGAGGAAAATGTAGCAGATAATGGAGGAAAATATGGCCCTTTTGTACTCACAGTGCAATTATGCAGCTACAAAAACACTTGGCTGGTTTGTCCTTCTGTAGCTGTTGGAGCTAAAATGACATAAACGACAGAGGTGGGCCTCTGCAGTTATCTTTCTGCCCCAAGTGAATCTTCATTGTCTCATATTTTCCAGGGAAATGACTGGCTTATTCACTACAAGTGATTTCTCTGCACCATTATATATACAGATGTATATATTGATGTATCATTATCACCAGGATGCCTAATTTGTGTCACCCTACAGTGTTTAATTTAATCATTAGGTTTGTGTTGCATACTTCCCACCCGTGGCAAATTTTTTAATCAAATATCGAATGCATGCATCTGTCTCAGGTTGTCTAGCTGTGGATGTTTCATTAAAACATAAACAGATTAACAGTGTCATTGTCAAAACAGCAAAGTCACATCTTTTTTTGGTGGCTTTTACAGTGTAAGATATCATTATTACTGAATTAGAAACACTGGGTGTGTATGTTGAATGTCGCACCCACAAGTTCATACATTCATCTTTATTTTATTTTATTTACTTTTGGGATTAACTGACTATTCGCTGGTTATGTGTTTTTCTATATTTGAGTTGTGTGTGAGTCTAGGTTAAAAAAAAAAAACCTACTAGACTGCGGAATGAGGTCTTAGAAAAATATGTGCTTTTAAACATTCGTATCCAGCGAGTAACCCGACTATTTCTACTCAGCGTTGCTCCGCTCTGAGATCTCACTGCCTGCAGGGTGCGATTGTGGAATTCGTCTTTGATAAACTGGGTTTCTGCAAGCTGCTACTCACCACTGTCAGTATTAATTAGGTGCTAAACCTTTAAAAGAACGTCCTTATTGCCGGTTCAATTAAAATGTACAACACAACATGTCAAGTACTAAAAATAAAAAGGAAAAAAGACTCACGTTGGTATGTTGTGGTCGTACATGCTACCGTGTGCATCGTACACAACAATAAAACCACTGAAAGGTGAATTAAATAATATTGATTCTCTTTACAATGGCATTTGTCAAGTTGTGAGATATGTTAGGCAGCAAGTGAACAGTCAGTTCTTGAAGTTGCTGTTTTTGGAAGCGGGAAAGATAGACAGTGTAAGGAGGTGAGCAGTTCTGAAAAGGGCCAAACTGGGATGTTTGTGTCAGAGCATTTCCAAAACAGCAGGTCTTGTGGGATGTTCCCAGTATGCAGTGGTTAGTACCTACCTAGTCTGACTCACCGGAAGTGGGATTCGAGTATTAACCTGCCATTGGCTGCTAGTTGCAGGTAGCTATGTCCTTCCTTTCCGCTACCTACCTTTTCTTCACTTCAGTAAACAACAACAACAACCTCCAGGCAACAACCTGAAAAATTCGAGTTTAGCAGAGGATTTAGGTAGTGCAGTAGAGCAGCCCTATAGATTTTTTTCCCTCCTTTTTATCCATTTTAATCACACTTCTTGTCTCCCTGCATGCAAATGTTCCACCAATAAATTCCACTCGTCACTATTTTTAGTCAACACCAAGGGGACAGCCTTTGCTTAGCCTCGCTCACAGCAACTCTGATTGGTTTAAAAAAATATATAATCAAGTCTGAGCATGTTTTTCTTTTCTGTGGTGCAGCCAGACCGTTGTGTACTAGTGAGACTAGTGAGAAGGAAATGTGTCTAGTTATCCTTCCTTAGACCACTTTTGGTTTATAACTAGTAAACCGTGTCAAGGTCATGGGAGCCCAAGGCTTATCAGTGTGCGTAGGGGGTGAAGGCTGGCCTGTGTTGGTCGGATCCCACATAACAGCTACTGTAGCGCAAATTGCTCACAACCAGAACACAGTGTATCACAGCCTGCCTGCTGTGTACGTGGTTGTGTAGCAGGCAGCTGGTCAGAGTGCCCCGCGCTGACCCCTGTCCACCTACCTAAACAGTGCTGCAGTCCACAAATACTTCTTCATGGCAACGGCATTCCCTGATGCCGCACAAGACTGGTTTGAGGAACATGACAAAGAGTTCAAGGTGTTGACATGGCCTTCAAATTCCTCAGATCTCAATTTGATCAAGGGGTTTCACTGAAGAAAAAATGAAAGCAAAACCGCAAAACTTACAGGAGTTAAAGGATCTGCTGCTAATTTAGTGGTTCCTGATACCACAGGCAGGGCACTTCAGAGGTCTTGTAGAGTCCAGGGGTCAGAACTGTTTCGGTGGCATGTACACAACACTAGGCAGGTAGTTTTAATGCTGTGGCAGGTTAGTGTGTGTTAACCCATTTGACAGATTTGCTATTATTAAAGTCTCCAAGATGAATAGTTTAAAGGATGATACTAAGCCACCATCCCTTCTCCCAAAGCCGCACATATGCACCCACACACACACACACACACACACACACACACACCACATGCATAATGAACTGATTAAAATAGCAACAAAGTATGTGTGGAAGAATTATACAGGAGGACAGGCTCTCACCTCATTAGGCATAATTTTGGTAGATTATAGGCTGGGAGAGTTGATGATTCTATAATGAAACTGTCAAAAAGATGTACTGCTCTCGTATACTGTATGTTGCTTTGTAGTTCACTGGACTGTAATATTTTTGCTTAATATAATCATATTACTTTTTTTTTTTTCTTCTGCTCTTAGGTCCAAAAGAAAGTAACAGAATTGGAAAGAGGACGCTGGAACCAGACAGGGACCTCTTCACACACCTACCAACACAGGACACAGAAAGTGAAGTCCACTCGGTCACCACCGTCTCACCGATGAACATCCCCAACCACCAGCCTTTCCTCAGGGGCCTGCTGCTTCACGAACACCTACTTACAAGGAACTTCCAGGGAGACCAGCATTTTTTTAGGAAGGACGGCTCTGTGGCTGGTTATCCCACCATGCCAGGCTCTGCGTCGGCTCTGAATGCAGGAGACCCTGTCACTCAGCTCGTGCCCCATGAGGACGCCCCGGCCTTTTCAGACGTTGCCACTACTGCCACTGCGGCCGCCACCTCCCCGCTGACCACATTTCCTCCCACAACACCGGCGTCGCCCATGTCCTTCCCTCACAAGAAGTCATCTAAGGAGAGGACCATTGGGGCGGACAAGTTAGAGCCAACAACGGACTCCCTCACCACTCAAGTGACACCACAAAACAGAGGTGAAGGCAACCCGGCGGGTCCCCTATCCTCACGGGACAGCCAGCGTCGAAGCTGGAGTACTTTCCCCGTAGATGCCACCCTTGCACCCTCCTCAATGAGGATGGAGAAAGGGGAAGGTAGGGAAACCGCAGTGAAAAACAAAAGCAGCCCCGATCATCTCCTACCAAAGCAAACTCCAGCTTCTCGAGAAGAAGGTACCACAACAACATCCACAAGCGTCATCACGACTACCACAATCACCACCATGCAGACATCAGGTAGGCTCCTTCCTCATACTTTCATAGATGTACTGACTTTGTGCAAGAAATAGCATCAACATCAGAAGACTTTTCCGTCAATGGAAATCCAAAATTGACTGTACCAACCCCCCTGTGATTTAACATATACATCCCAGAGGACGAGACAATTAAGCATCAGGTCATCAGCACCACTCCTGTTCATTTCGCATTCCGCACACGGCTTCTCATCTCACCACCAGGGATGACAGAGTTGCTCATGTGTCAAAAACAATCTGATTTTTCTTGATGTGTCCTGCCTGTCCTTTCCACTGGCCGCAGAGGGCTGAAGGCCCAGACGAGCAGTGTCGGAGAGGATATTTGCAGAGATAGTTAGAGGGTTACGGGGCCACGGAGACACAGGTGGGCTGTCAGAAAGATCAGTGGTCTGGGAAAAAGGGAATCACTTGTCATTTTACTGTCTCCCACAGAGCCGTGCAGTCTGAATTTCACTGACCCTGAGGGTAACATTGAAATCCTACAGCAACTTGACTCTGGAGTGGAGTGTAACTACTTGATTACTGTCTACCTGGGATACGGCATCGAGGTTCAGGTCAGTACTGATCATTCGATACTGTGCTCTCTGATTAAGTGTCTTACTGGTGAAGTTCCAAACTGCATCTTTAATCCTGCATTCACTGGCCAAGTGGGGAGAAGCTAAAACAAGACGTAAACACAACACTGAGGTTCAGCTCCTCTCAAGGAACATTAGAATAGATTTTGGGTTCTGAAAATCTAATATTTAGCTTTAGAAGAAACAATCTAAATGCTCCACTCTGTTCACCAGCTGGTTGCCGAATCTGTTTCTTTGCTATAAGTTGGGCAGGTGGTGAACAGGAGTTTACCTGAGCCTTTTTCTTTTAACTGAAAACAGCAGTCTGCATCTGGAAATGAAGCTGTCAAGAATGAAGAAACTTAACCAAAATTGTAAAGTTTCAGGCTGTTAAACCAAAACAATTAGCTGAAAAAGGCTATAAAGCTCAGTGGGGCTGGAAGGAGGTGCATAATTGTCTGTGGGTTTGCTGGAGCGACTGGAAAATCATGACTCATTGTTAATCTAAAATACTGATTGTAGCCCATTTTTCCTGAACTCTGCTCTATGATGCTTTATAAAAAAATAAAAAACTCTTCTTAAAATAACATAATGTTGCAACAAAGGGGTTTATTCAAACAGTGAAGAGTACTGACATATTTTTGGTTTAGTTTCAGCTGTAACAGTATTTGCTGGTCCTGTGTGGGTTGATAGAGATAGACAGGCAGTGAATTACTGGAATGAGTAGGTGGATGAGGGCACAAGTGACGGGGTCTGTTTCAGGTTGAATGTTTGCTTGGTAAGTCTTTTCACAAAAGGTTATAAAAATTAACTGTCAGTGTGTGTGTTCCCTGGCATTTGCAATTCCTGAAATGCCTCATTTACCACCGGAGACTTTAAAATGTGCAAGCTTTGTCTTGCTGCCTCTGGAGGGCTAAGATAAGTCTTGACGGAGTATATGTTTGAGAGTGTGCTTTTCTCTGAAAGCTTCCTCTGGGTAACTTAAGTAAATCTTGAACCTCTTATAAGCAGACGCACACTTACCTGCACATGTGCATGCATATTCTCAGACCCATTTGATCTATCAGCTCGGGCTTTTCGCAGTTTCTCCAGTGCATTTGGCAGAAAATTTCTTCGGAGACTCTAAAACTTCAAAGCTGCAAAGGGGAAAACATATAGACATTTTATACTCACACATCAACCGGGCCCTGATAAAGAAACAGGAGGCAGCCATGTGTTTCAGCAGCGCCATGTGAACAGATGGGGGCCACTGTCTCCCTCCCTCCTACAGCTAAACTGATAGTGATCTGATGGCAAACTATGTAGACAATTGCTTGGCAGGGCTGAAGAGAATGAGCAGCCAAGGTCTCTGTTCCTTGGGAACACATGAAGTGACTGAAGATGGAGAGATACAACCTGAAATCAAGCTTGTGTCATGCCTTCTCATCAGCAGTGTGTGAAGCTCTTTTTCCTGCTGGCTGTCCTGATTTCAAGGCTTAAAAGGCACACAGATAGACATGTGGAGAAGCAGGCAATGTTATGCGAACAGAACAATATTTACTTCACATTTTGATTGTTTTTACATTTGGATAATTTTTCGATCTCAACTATTTAAAGTTTATAACCTGCTCATTCATCTGCGGGTAGACACTCACACACATTCAGCTGTTGTCTCATTTGCTGCAATGCAGCTACACTTCCACCAACTTTCTCCGACTAAGAGCTAACAGTGGTCAATGAGCTGCTGCATTTCCCATTTCAGCAAGTAGGGAGTGACAGGATAAATGCGACTGCAGTCTGCTTGATAAAAAGATGGTATTTCTAACAGCAGATGCTTCACTAAGTAACATAATTTCCCCGAATCACTTCGAGAGTTCCACATTTCATCACATTTTAGGTGTAATTTTGAAGGAATTAATCCTTTAATAGTATCCACATGAGAAGAAATATATGAAATTACCTGTTATTGCAGAGAATAAATCCCTTCCACTTTTTGTGATGAGCTTATTTGTCATAATCGCACAATGATCTCTGGAGGAAAGCTGCAAAAGTCACACCTTCCCCCTGTCATACCTCTGGTGGGATTATGGATGATTTGTTGGTTTATGACCATTTTTTTTCCTCTACAGTCTGTTAGACACACACAAACCTCCCCCCCTCCCCGGATTAAAAGCTCCCAGTGTTCACTTTGATTGGCTCGGTATTGATACAATTTACTCTGCCAACCATTAATGCGGACTGAATGCTCCACACTTGAGAGTGGAGGAGCTGTAGGAACGGCTGTACGGTTGAAGTGCGTGTTCTTGTTTTGGCAGGCGGCCTTCGTTATGGAAGGCGGGGAGTCATTATAGCAGACACACGAGGAGTTTGCAAGGGTGAAGGAGGGGAATTAGATGAAGGAAACACTCTGAAGGACAGATGAGGGGACTGTTAAAAAAAAAACCTGTGTTGATGTTGTGCACCTATAGTTCAGTGAAACCCAATGCGTGCTCACAATAAACAGGCGCAGCGTCATTTCCAGGACTCAGAGACCCCTCTGAATTCTACCAGCATTCAAAAATATCACAGAGATTGGTGGGGAATAAATAAACAAGATCAGACCTTTTCTGTATTTAGTCAATACTCCTTTCAGCAGCCTGGCAGCTTGTGGGAGAGGGAGGATGAAAAATGTATCAGGAGAATTTACTGCCCTCAGCCTGACTGCTCAACCTCTCTGCCACAGCTAACAGCATATAATGTATTGCCCCATCTGGCGATTCTGACCACATTACGATTTACTCGCAGAATAATTGTACAAACATTCGGAGGCTGATATAACACAACGTTCAACACAAAGATAAACTAATAGGTGCGATAAACACTCTGAGTATTTTTTTTTTTTTAAAAAGGCACTTTAGCTGCATTTAGCGAGTATTTTATCGAATGCAAAATACGCAGCAGATTGTGTAAACCGTCAGTTGTAAGTATAAGATATAAAGTATTGATTTTTTCTGACATTTGCAGCCATTATATAAAGGTTAGCAGTGATGAATAGCTTTAAAGCCCGAGCACGTCACTATATTACAGTGAGAAGGGTTTATTTCAGGGTTCATTTCCATCATTTTCAGCGTCCCTGAAACTGCGAGTAAAGGTCTAAATATAAAATTATAAAGAATTGGCATTAGCATTCACTTAAGTTAAGGTTTTGGAGTGATTAATTACTATTAATAAAAAATAGTCATTCCGCTCATATAGTTCATGGTTATTTTATGATCATGTAAAAACTGCTGTTTCATTCATTCTCGGATCATTAATTATAATATCAGAGGTATTTACATGTTTTAGCCTCGCCGCGATGCAAATCTTGCAGTCGAACGAGTCAGCACGCCTCACCAAGTTTGTGTTTTCCACCCCGTAGAAATACAAATATGAATTGGTGATCTTATTTCTATTCTACCTCCTCGTCTTCATCACAGTCACTTTTGCAATAAGGTTTTAGAGGAGGACAGATGGAGGTTTTCCAGAGCCGGGCTGTGGCATTAAAGTGCTTAAAATCTGTTTTGAAGCTTTTTTTATTTGATCAAATAAATCCAGTGGGTTAGCTAGCTATCAGCTCTTTCCAGGCCATCTGTCCTGCTCTGATTTCTCTGTCTCCTCTGCTCACTGATCTACCTGTCTGCGTCTCAAGGAGTTCCCATTTGCACCAGGCTCTCCCGGCTCCGGTTCATCCCACACCCTGCACTCTCTCTAAAAACCCAAATGTGTTGTGTGGGACGCGCTGGTTAATACACTTCTACGGCTAGAAGCCTAGACACAGCGACATTCCCCCCCACCAGTGTCTGATTATAGTTGTGTTTCCACTTGCTGACAGGCTTAAAGCAGCATCATTCAAAAAGATGGTGGGGAGGGATTTTGAGATTAATACTGTATATTTAATTTATTTCTCTTCTCCTTCTCTTATCCAGTTCTTCACTTTTTTCCCCTTGCTTTTCCTCCCCCACTCCTCATCTCTCTCTCATTTATTCCTTTTTCTATTTGTCTCGCTCTTCAACCCTGCCTCAGTCGGTTCAAATTATTGCAGTGAACCTTGGAATAAATTAACAGAACACAGGAACAAATTAGCATGACTCTGGCTTGACTTGATATTGTAGCCTTTTCTCATTAAGGCCTTTAATTTCATTCTCGTGATTATGTCGCTTAAAACAACAAGTCGGACGTGATATTGGGATTTCAATTATACGTAAACATATCAGAGGGATGATAGATTACATAAAAATACGCCTTCCAGTTAATTCATTCAATTAAAACTAAATGTAAATGGAAGTAATTCATTGTTATTTATCGATCGGTACAGTTAGGCCTAAGCCGAGAAGTTTTCCATGCAAAACACCGCAAAACTTTTCGTCGCTGTTTGTTTCATTAATTAAAGTTTATAAATATGAAACAGAAGCTTTGAGTCTCAGCGGGGGAAATTACAGCGTCCGAGTGGTTCATCCTCATACGAGCGAATATTGTTTCAAACGAGTAAAACCCGAGAACCAAACACCTAATGAGCTCAGGGCTGAACGTGCTGAGGAATTACACCTGAGGTGAGGCTGCCGAGTAGGATCATCAATGAAATGCCCCTTTGAGGATTGAGACGTTACAGAGCATGCCAAGTGTTTATAGCTAACCCTGACTTGAGGGTTAACGATTGGTATTTGATGCTGCCTCTGCGACCATGCTCCTCTGACTCCAATCAATAGTCATGTTAATAAGCGGCACCAATACTTGACACACAGCCCCCTCTCAGTGCCGGGTGAATTGCTGTATTGATCCTCGCGCTCTTATTTTAATTCCAGTATTTCTTACAACAGAAGCAAAATGCACACGGCATTGACCGTGGCAGAGGGTGGCTGATGAGGGAGGGAATCAAATTTGCTTTTGGCTGACCACCGGGTGCTCTCATCAGATGCCACGAGAAGGTATTTCCCGCAAAAAAAAGACTGAGTCTTTGCAAAAAGTTCCTATTTTAAATGCAATGACGAATGCAATTCTTCTTTCTCAACTCTGACATACAAAAAGTGGCGTTTTAACAAGGTAAAACACTCTGGACTCGGTTCCCCAGCAGCTCAAACGACGCAGGACGCAGCAGATGTGTTGCAGAGAAACTGAGCCTGACTGAGTAATGGAAGCCAGGACAGGCTTGCTGCCTTTAATCAACTTGAGATGAGGCAAAAGGAAACCTTCATCATGCTGTGCCGTGGGCGAGTAAGCCAGGACATAAAGAAGGCCAGTTTGATCTTGATGAGCTTTTTAGGGTGTCAGGGCTTTGCCGAGATGAGTTTTCATGGGGTCTAGCCATCCCAAGAGGAATGCTTTCAGGTGACACTAATTGCTCCTCCACCCAGCTAGCTGTCATAAAGGGAGAAGTCTATCTGGCAGAAGGTTCGCTTCTCTCCAATTCTTTCAGTGTCACGATGAGGACGGGAGAGTAAAGATGCACGCTGGAAAATACGAGGAGTAATCAGCAATGCATGAATTTAAATCTATGCAAAAACTGCACACTGCAGCAAACAAACTGAGCTGTCAAGGCCCGAGAGGCACCTCTGAAAGTGAGGCTGATTTATCAGAAAGCATCTAATGAAACGACTTCTAATTCAAAAGGTTTTAATGTCTGCGTCTCTGTAAGCGTCTGGAAGAAAGAAAAAAAAAAGCAAAATATTTGAGAAAATGGTCACTATACTTTTTTATTTTCTTCCTTTTTCTTGCAATTGGTGATCTCAGGAGCATAAAATGAACCAGCTCAAATAGGAACAATGAACAAGTTAGTATTGTATTGAGCTGCTGGCTCCGGCACATCCTCATTAACATTCAGCTTTTGCTGATTGGTAAGAATCCATTGTTTTAGACAGCAGGGCAAACAGGAGTCGGTCTTGGCTGTTTTACATAGAGGTGAATGTTCAATTAAGATAACATATTTCATATAATGAGCACGGGAAGAACTCTTCTTTTGTATGGATTTATCAGGAGATACACAAAAACAGCAACTGGATGTGGTGTACCAAGATTATTCAAATCAACCGGAGGTAGGGGGGGCAGTGAGGTAGGTGCATTACCAGTATGTTCCACTGTATAAGCCAGTGGGTTTTATCATAGTAATGATGACACTGCAGCTGCCGAGTCCAGTGGCTGTTGATTTATTGCCCCCAGCAGCAGGGTCATTTAATTTCCATGTATAGTGGTATCATTTTGATTACATACTGCTCATTCCTGCATCAGCAATAGCTCCTGTGAGTCAGAGTAAATGTTCATTGCAGAGCACCACCAGATGTTTTCAACAATAAAACATCAGCGAGAGCCAATCTCTGTGGACAGTTAGCTCATCTCGCGTACAGTACTTGCGGATAAATGAATAAAAATTACACGCCATACGTAAAAAGTCAGATTTGTTTGACAGATTGCGTATTTCAAAGCCCCAGGAGAAATATCCGTCTCCTTTCCAAACTGCATTTTTATTCAAATGTATTTTTGACTTGAGTTATTTCAAAGTAGACAGTAACTCACTAATTGCAAGATACAGATTATTTTGTTTATCCCGTACGTGGGGCCAACTGCGTGCTATCAGCACCGACTCCGGTCCCAGATAAAACAGCATGCCAGGCGGCTTTCTGTTGGGATGTGATAAGATGGATCTTCACCTCTGCTCACTGTTCGCTCTCACGGTTCAGCACCGCATCTCACTGGAAGCTCCCTGTTCAACAAAGGTCACGACTAACGCGGCAAGATCAAGGTATTCAATCTTGCAAATGCCGTTATCCTGTGAAACATTATTTTGAGATACTTTTTCATCGTTTGTATTCCGAGTGCCGTTCTTGGCCCGTCAATTGTACTGCGTGGCCTTGCAGGACGGTGTGTTCATTACAGTGGTTTGATTGAAAAGACAGTGGCTGGAGGAGAGAGATGACCTTCTCTCCTCTAGTCCTCTCATTTTGATTAAGTCTCAGGAAAAAAACAATTATTGGAACGGTGCTTGGGAAAACAGGCGGCGCTTGAAGTGAAAGAGCACCTACTCAGAGGACAGTCTTACATTTCTTCCGTTGTTTAGAGCTTTATTTTTATTTTTTTTCATGAGCTGGACAAAAAAAAATCCCCACACTAAACAGACATTATTTCTTCTCTCAACCCTATTCTGAAAATGGAACAGCATACTGTATAGATGGCATCCTCTGATAATGTTGTGGTTGGTGCAGAAGTGTGCTTGGTCAGCCAAATCCCTGTCCCACAAATGTGTCTGCTGAGGCAGAGATTCCAGCTCGGACTTACAATAAGGCTGCTCTCATTACAGTGCAGAGGAACATGCATGTGTGTGTGTGTGTGTGTGTGGACATACATGCACACACACACATGTACTTGTGTGTGTGTGTGAGACAGTGAGAGAGCAGTCCCTCAGGGTGTTTGGCTGCAGCACCGCCGAAGATAAGGTAGTCTGATGTCTCCTGACATGGCCAATGATTCATAATTGAGGCAGGACAGCTGTTGCTGGCTGCAGTGACAGGTCCCAGGGTGGATGACAGATGATAGGGCCCTCTGGGGCTGAACTATCTATCAGTCCAAATGTTCACTGTCCACTATCTGCTCACCTATCCTTCATAAGCCTCCCTGCTATATGTAAACCAAGTGGTCACAGATCTACAATCTGGTTGAGCCCACTGAGTATGATAAGCTGTCGCACTATCTGCATGTCAGACATGAGGTGGACACTGTACAATTAATACCTGCATAGTCAGGTGTTTAATGAAACACCCACGCTGTAATGCTTCACCGAGTAACATCTGTAATTTTATCTGTGCTCAGATGAACATTGGTAGAAATATGTAACAACAATCAAAGCCTCACTGACTTGTCTTAAAAAAACATGTATCTCTCTATCACCCACAGGAATCGTGCAACTTTCTCAAAAGCGGTTGTACTGTTTTAAAGTCTCTGATCTTAATGTGTTTATACATATACAGTATCATAAATAGTCATTTTGTGAAGCCCTACTTTTTCAACACAGCTACAAAGGGCTCTCCAAGAAAGAAAAGGAATCATAACACAAGAAATAAATAATGTTAAAAGTAGATGAATACATAAAACAGAAAAGGTGAAGAGGTAAAACTGAATCAAGTCAAACCGTTTTATTTATAGAGCTTTTAAAAAACAAGTTGTGAACACGACGCTCTGCAAAGACATTTAAAATACAATGCAGGCATGGATTGAATGGAGATAACAAGTCACTGTAACAGATGAAATTAAAGCAATCACATAGTCATTAAGAATTAAAGAGACTTAAACGCAAGCACATGAAACATATCAACTATTCACAAAGACGCGCTCATCAAAGAATCTTTTAAGAAGCGATTGAAAAGAAGTTAAAGATGGAGCCTGTCTGATCTCGATGGGCAGAGGCTTCAGAAGTCTGGAGACGTCTTTGGTTATTAACCGAGGCCTTGGAATGACCAGCAGAGCCCCGTGATCTAAAGGAGCTAATGCATGTAGGGGATAGAGCTGGAGGATATAGCCGGGAACATTATCATCGTGGACAGAAATCACAATATTCATTTTGATGAATGACCCTGAATGCAAACAGGACGCGTTCGTTTACTGCGACGCCACAGGATGCTTTTTAATTTGAAGTTCAAGGAGTGTGTTCCATTTTGAACTGAATCTTAAATACAACAAATAATGTTTTTCTTTTAATTGAATGGTTCTAAACACTTCCCAGACTCATCAGCTTTTATGTTTGAATCAGAAGCTTGATTCTCATTGCAGTCAACGTGGACTATCGCTCACATGTCAACAAGTCAAACGCAGCAATTATTTTAAATAAACATGGAAAGAACGGCACATTACGCTAAACATATTAGCCCCTTTCTATGCCGCATTATAACATAAAAATATCTAAATAAATTAGAAAACTGTGGCTGCTAAAGTGACAAACAAGTCTGATTCTAGGTAATGACTAAAAAGGCAGACAGGTTCGACTGATGCTGGAGTTAGTAGAGGCTTCCTTGTGAGCTTAGGCGACACTTCAAACTTTGGCTTTCTGTTCACTCCACGGGATGGTGACACTACTTTAAAAAAAAAATAAAAAATAGCGAAAAAGTTTTGTTGTGTTTCCCACTTTCGATGGCACAGGTCGCCTGGATGTCTCACAGCATATTGTCCTGGTGTGTTTTTTCTTAATTTTGAAATCTGACCATTCGCCACATTACAGATGTTTCCCTCTCTTCACCACAGTTTCCTCATCCTGACGTTTGACTCTTCGCAGTCAATCATTTTTATGTTTCCAAAAATCTGTGGGGGTTTTTTTTTGCTTCTCTTTTCTCCCTACACGTATAAGCCACATAACTACTGCTCTCATTGTAGATTACTCATCACTATGCAATTGTTAGATTGTTGTTTTGTTGTATTTCTTACTGACATTGTTTTATGGTCCCAGCTTACTGTGATGTCAGGAAATCAGTGATATTTAAGGAGCGGAAGGCCCTTTAATGCTCTGGAGATTTGTAGTAAAGGTTCTAAATCACTGCAGAACCAAAAAAAAAGACATAATGTGATTTGGATAGAACAGGAGTTTATATACTCCTGAAGTTGTCACCAGTTGGAACCAGTGGAGGGAGCTGTGATGGATACCACTGCACTACTGTTGTCCAAGCAGGCAAAAGGACAAAAAGATTTTCTTGAGTTACAAAAAAACAAAAACATGAATGGACCAAAACGCCCCCTGACCTCTAGCAGTCAGTCTAATAGATGTTTTGACAGGTAGCCCAGCTTACTGTTGAAATACGTTGTACTAATTGTACCAGCAGCTAATATTTCATGATCACATTTGATATTTTTATTACCAAAAAAAAAGATTAAGAGATCCAAGAATTGTCCAACTGAACATAAATCCTGTGCACAGCAGTGAGAAGAGAACATCACGGCCTCGTGGACATTGTTTAGCTCTGATGGACTAAATGACGGCTGGTACACATTCCCAAAAGATAATAGCTAGGAACTAAAAGTACCAAAGACAAATACTGTGGGTGAATAATGTATGAAATTAAGAACTGAGAATCTGCATATTAACAATTTTTGAACACACTGGAAACAAAAGAAATCTCAAGTAATTTTTTTTTAATTTGTTGAAAGAGTGAATGTGGTTTCAAATGGGTGTGGCTAACGTTTAGTTTTTTTGCTCTTTATTTCTATTTTAGCTGTTTCTACTGAGCTGTTGGCTACAGGAGAGCATGGATTGATTCACAGGGATTCAGTGAATTTTTTGGCAAGAAGGCCATTTGATTCCTAGCATGATTTTTTTTTTTTGAGAGAGGGAGAGTTGACTGAAATATGTATGAACCACGGTGGAATAGCAGCATTTCTCATCGACCACCTGCTTTACAGTACCTGATGGTGGAGGTAACAGAAACACATCACAGGACAGATATAAATTTTAGGTGGAAATTGAGAGATGAAGGAAATTATAGATGCAGATTGTTTGAATCCTTGAATAGATATTGTCAAATTAAAGAAAGAAGCACATAAAATGCATGGGTGTTTAACCATTCTTGCATCACAAGGAAATGTGCTTTGCAAATATATGTTCTCTCATATGTTTTAAATTTAATATACTTGTAAAAAATATTACGATCCAACCAATTAACCCCCTAAGCCCAGGGCGTTTTTTGACATTTTCACCTGCAAAATAATATAGTCAGTAGCAGCTGAAAAAAAACTGTCAGACCAGAATGAACAACCTTGGGGTCTATAGATGAGAGTCACTTGGGAGAGTTTTGAAATACAATAAGTCTCATTATCCTTATCTCCAGGACAGAGTGAGATTTCAAAAACTCAATATCAGCCTTATAATAATGAGCCAGCAGACGCCGATGTTCTAACAATCCGCGGCTACTACATTTAATGCCATTAAAGCGAGACACAAACGAACGCTGCGTCAATTTCATTCATAGCAGCACATGACTGTCTTTTCATCGAATTTGCCACAAACATTGAAAATGATGAAAAATGATGTTTTTACAGCTACATCCCGGTCCTGCTAACGGGGCTCTCCGGGATGGAAGGAGTTAACGATTGATTACAACACAATTAAAAATTACATAATTCCAATTCGATTTTCCAAGGCTGTAATTTTCCAAATTTGTCAGACTAAATTGCGCTTGCACATTGCCTGCATTTCAGTCACAGAGTGTGAATGTTAAATTGAAGGAGAATTACTGTGCTGTGCTGTGCTGTGGGGGGAATTATGAAGTTATATGGCGAGCAAGTAGCTGAAGTAACCTGATTTGCAAAACATCCAAGCCCTCCATATTAACTCAGAGAAGGAAAAAAAAAAAAAAAAAAAGAGGCACAAGTGAAAAAAACAGAACTGCGCCTAAGGCTTTGTCATTGCCATTACCCTTGAGAAATAGAGAATCTGGGATTCTAAAATCATGTGACAATCCTTTATTACTCTCTGTGATGCCGCCGTTTGAGGTTCGTGAAATAACTACAAAACCTTCGCTGCAATTATAAAAAGCAATTTTTGTGTGTGTTAAAACATACACAAATGGTTCTGTCATACATATAGAAACATATCTGCTTTTTCACTATTTCATCTGCTCTTTGTTTTCTGTGGTTTATCCCTAAACCTCCAGAGTGGGGTTGTGTTTAATTCAGGTAGTAATAAAAAAACATCAAATCAATCCGTGGCTGATCTCTTGGATCATTCCAGAAAAAGTCACCTCTAAGCTCCGTCTCACGGTGTCCATTAGCCTCTCGGCACTCATTGCCAGCTCCTGTTTGACTGAGTGACAGTGAGTCTACGTGACCAAATTTATTTTGCTGCCACCATTGTGAATACTGCTCATCATGCCCACTGTCTCAGCTTTTCCAGGCTGCTGCACTAACACTCCTGCACACATATTACCTCAGGGACACCAGCCTATGGAGGGCAACCCTTTTTCTGCCTCGTGGCGTACCTGAGACCTGAGCCCGCTACCTATGACAGAATTAGCTTTCGGATCATGTCATGAATTCCACTACAAGCTGGAAATAGACGTGGCCGAATTAGCTTTGATGGGGCACTTGTCTTTCAAGACAGGGATTTGGTTCATTTCACATCTGGATGAAAGTTGGTTTTAAATAATCAGATTCACTGAGCTGTGAACAGTATTATAGAGGTATTTTACATATATATCTATATATATATATATTTTAAATGTCCTCTGTTTCTATCTTTTATCAGCACAGATTACTTCATAGCATGTCTCAGCTCTTTGTCTAGCTCCCCGGCCCACAACTTTTTGTTCGGGTTTACTCCCACTGCTCAGAGTGATTTTTTTTTTTACTGCAGCCGGCAGCTGTTTTTAGAGAAAAGAACCCACTACAGCTTACTGTACGTGCACGGAACCAAAAGGCAAACAGAGCGGTTTGCAACACTGGTGAACATAGTGGAGCATTCAGCAGCTAAAATGCCAGACATTTCCCTCAGAGGTTGGTAAAACACTGAGCTAAAAGGGAAGAAAATATTGGACTTACATTTGCCTGGTGGCCTGAAAACACAGCTTCAGATGAATGATAATTTTGCTCCATAACCTACCCCGGCTCCCAACTAAACTGTATTCTTTATAACGTTTTGAAAGAAATGCATTTTCTCCCAGTAAGGTCACAGCAAGACATTATAGGAAATGCTTCCTCTGGAGTAATGGTGTCATCAGTCCAGCACAAGACTTCCACCGTGGAGACTGTGGTCTGTGTCCAGTGTTGGATCATTATCAGTTGCTATTTATTTTCAATCGCTTTTTGATCAGGCTTAATCAACAAAGCCACTTGGTTAGGTTCACAAACATGTGAACTTTTAGGTTAAAGGTCACCCTCTTACATCAATAACCACATGTTAGAAACTTAGATTAAAGCACCAAACATACTTGGTTAGGTTGAAGAAAATATCTTGTTCTGGGCTAAACCAGTGATTCTTAAACTGGGGGTTGGTGGGGTTCCCAAGATAATATCAGGGGGTCACCAGATCATTGCAAAAAATTATAATAATAATAATAAAAAAGCCAACATTTGTCAAATAAATATGCATTAGGGCTGTCAACATTAAAAGTGTACACTTCTTCCTACTCCTTTTTTGAATTTGTTAATATTATGATTTGATTATGCGATTTTATTCTTTTTTTTTAATGCTCTTTTCATAATTATTTTCTTTTGTATTTATATTCAATTTCCCTTTAATTTGTTCAAAATAAACTCAAGTCATTAATTCAAAAGAAAGAAAGTTAATGTGTTAATGTAAAGAGATTAATCTGTGGAATTAGCACATTATTTTTTAATGCATTAGTGCATCAACAACAAAGTTATTACTCATGATATATTAAAAATTCAAATTGAGGTGGTCACGAACACAAACTTATGTTATTTTGGAGGTTGAGGCTCAAAAAGTTTGAGAACCAATCGGCTAAACTACACTCTTTCCCAACATATCTGAGGCTTCTCTTGCATTTTGTGAGTTACTAAGATGAAGAGTTCTGAACCATCTACTGTAATATATGATTAGTTGTTTGAAAGGAGTTGGAATAAGTCTAATAAATGGCAATGATGTGTTGGTTAGGTATGTGTGACACCCTCAAAATGTAATTGGGAATGTAGTTTAATTGTAAAGGAATGCAATTTTGAAAAAGAGAGGGATCCCATAACTGCTGGATGTGCAAATAAGAAACTGTTTCCTAACAAGTTCACCATAACAACTTAAAAGATAATGATCAAAAATCTTACTTACTGAAAGTTTTGTTGTACAAAAACCCCACAACCACCAAACAAACTACATAAATCAGGAAGATGAAAAACCCCAATGCTGCAAACGCAAGGTGAAAGCCTTTTCTTTTATCATACACAATAATAACCGTGACCTGCTGTTGGATTAACATTCAGTTCTTCAGGGACTGAATCAGATGTGCTCCAAAAGGTGTCAGTACTCCATTATCCAGACAGTTTAACTACATGCAGTACTCTTGAGATTCCCCCACCAGATTTAGCTGCAGATGCTGTTCAGACCTGTTGAGGACTGCTGACAGAGTTGCTCACAGGCACAAGGAGAGCACACAAAGAGGATGAATCAGTCGTGCAACAAAACACGAGCGGAGTGACCCAGACAGGTTCTACAATCCTGCAGCAGGTTTACAAAGAAACGACAAAACCGAACATATTCCTTTGTTACTGTGTTGGTAGACGACTGAGCAAAAGTAACACAGCAGGTGACCCATTTTTTCAGATCAACATTATCAGACTAAACTTGGCTTTAAACGGAAACACATAAAGTGCTGCTGCCGAATTAAGATCCCATCTGGTGTGAACTGAAGGCCAATACTGTAAGTCAACAATCACCAGCTTTGTGTGCAATGAGACTCTTTTTTTTCTTGCATATTTCCAAAGGGAAAATAGTGAGAGTGAATAAATATGCTAAAAATAAATCATGCACTGTCTGTGACAGTTCTTTGTGAAATTTATTGGTCCAAAAGCCCTTCTTACAAAGGGTAAGCCAGTCAGCATGGCAGTAAAGGCCTGTGTTTAACCTTGTGCTGTGGTTTCCTTTTTTTTTTTTTTAGGTGCTAAATGTGAGTGTGTTGGAGGGAGAGCAGGTGACAGTGGAGGATACAGGAGGTCAAGAACCCTTCATTCTTGCCAATGAGTCAGTCCTAATGAGGGGCCTTGTACTGCGCAGCTGGAGCAACCAGATCTCCATCCGTTTTCGTAGCGACCAGCGTCACAATTCAGGACTCCTCCTGCTGCATTACCAAGGTGAGCCAGTGCCAAGCGACATTTGTTGTCACATTATTCAAACTGATCACTCCGGCAGCTGCTCGGGTTGTTCGCTATGGATTCTAATTGTGTGTACATTAAATATGGCAGTGACTTACTGTTAAAAAGCTAACTTTAACTAGCCTCTACATGCCAACAACTCTCATCAGACACTGTGTTTGTTCCCAGCACTTATTGGATTCAGCGATGCCAGCCAAGAAAACAAGAGTAAAGTCATTTGGCTCGTGAAATAACCTTTATTTACAGACATGCGAGAGAGCAAGGGTTCTTTGCTGCTCATCATGTCACAATAATCACCACGCAATACCAGGGAGGAAATAAAAGACAGAAATAGGACTAACCCAGGTCCAATTTCTTACAAAATGTTCTATTCCAAAACATTTCTTTTCCCCCCAACTTAATTCAGCTATTAAAATACATAATCATATAGCCAGTGATGTGTACAGGCTTTTTCCATTTTCATTTTTCATAGTCATTCAAGCTCGTCTTGTGAGCACCGGATTCCATTTGCCACTGCATAGATTAAATCTAAATAAAAAATAAATCACTAAATGTGACCAAATAGTGCAGTGACTAGTGTGTGGCGGTGGCAAACCCCTGTCAGGAGAACCAGTTACTCCATGGTATTGGTGAATATGATGGCTCATAATTTCCTCCCTCTCCCTGGCTTGTTTTGTGCGTGACATTGATCTTCTATGTCCATAACAATGTCTGTTTATCTTAGCAATCACACAAAGTGGCCACCAATTACATGCCCCATCGATTTGAGCTGATGGTGGAAGCTGGTGGACAAAACATTCATTCCACCACATTACTGTGGCACTTTCATCAGCTAGAAAATGAAAGGGAGCGTCGAAACGGCGCCGCTGATGTGAGATAAATCAGCCCATCGCTGTCAGACGTATGAATGTCACTGTGTGGTCAGGCTGAATGATGACAGCGAGGGGTCAGAGCCGATCACACAGGGTGATGCATAGCTGGAAGCAGACGGTGACAAATAGTTGAAATATATTATGCACATCGATACGTGTACTTTTCTCCTTCACCTCTCCTGTTTGCATTTCAGTAAATCCTCAGTGTAATTATGCAAAATGTTTTTCCAGGTTATAGATTATGGACAGATGTATGGATGATAGATGGATGCTCTTCACTCTCACGCGACGATGAGAGGATTCCCTCCATACAGCGCCCCCGATGGGGTGCTCACGCTGGTTGTCATGTCATCAATTTAAACAGCTGACTGCTGCGCATTTTGTGACCCACACAGCGTTTTCTAACGCCACTTTGTCAGGAACATGAATAACTAAGTGCTTCCTAATGTTCCATGCAAGGATCATATCTTAATATGATTATAGCCTGGATGAGACTCATGACAGCTGCACCTTAGGCACCTATCTGTTAATCAGTTCAAGAAAGTGTGTAATAATAAAAGCAGTACACCTCGGAATTCCACAGATAATGACCTGAGCTAATCTGGACCCAGACACATCACGGAGACTTATTTTGCTCTTATGCCAGCTAGCAAAAATGCTCACTTACACTCTATTAGTACACAGCTTTGTGAGAACCATAGACCCACCAAAAAACTCAAGTAGACCTATTATATTACACACATATACACATTAGAAACCAGATCGATGATCAAACAGAGATAAGAATAATCAGCTTTATTATGTACCAGACCACATCCCCACATATCAGAGACAATAGTAGGTATGTAAACACACCAGATGATGAATCAGACATGTGACAACACCTACAAGAAGCTGTAGATAAACCAAATTACAATATTGCCAGTGGATCTCTGGCCCAGGACACCGACATGGCCAGAAAATACAGTGGCTTTCTCAGAGTCTGGCATCATTGTCAGGCTTCCTGGGCTTGTAATGATATAATTCATTATGCACCTATAAAACACTTTCACATAAACAGTTTTCTGTATTGTAACTCTTGCCTGTAATTTGGCAAATAAAAGCCAATCTCATGTGCAGCGTTCGCTGTCCGCCAAACAGCCCGTTTAGTTTGGAAGTTGACAGGACAAATTCAGGTACACCGGTGAGAAAAGATGCAATGAGTAGATTTTGTGAATACTGGACATATTGGAGACACAGAAGATATTTCAATTTGTGTTCCTCTGCTTGGTAAGCACAGTATCCCCTTGTCCTTTATAATGGGCTGTGAGAAATGTGATTGGACAAGCGTGGAGAAGGAGACAGAACTGTGGAGAGATGCATCTCAGCTCGGGGTAATTAATATCTGTTACAGCGTTAGCTCTGCCTGCGATGGCAGACTGATGGATGCCTCTATAACATCAGCAGTGTGCCTGACACTTGGAACATGATTAAAGGTGTCTTTTACTGTTTGTGTTAAGACAGTGGGAAGTGGGAGAGTGGGGGAATGAAAGGGAGCCTACCAGTCCTCTTCTATGTCCTTGTGGGTCTTTCTTTTCCTCAATGCACACTCATAATGTCCTCATCTAGAACAGTGAATAATAATCCCTCACTTATGCATTTAACAAAACCATCCACAGATTTTTTAAAATATATATACCGTACATATAAAACATGCACCGTGAGTGTTAGCAATGCTGTATGCACATGATCACTATTGCCTGTTTGCCATATGCACACACATATTTCCTCACAACTCACTTGTTTTGGATCTTTTTGGCAATCCCTGTGTTTTGATTTGATTTAACGTAATAGAAAAAAATGCCTTTGTTTTTATTTTGATGGCAAATAAAAACAAATCCAGATAAAATGATATTTCAAAAATTTAATTCAGGCACCTACTTTCTACCAAATTTAATTAAAAGCAGCTTCATTATCAGCTCAGATATTCCTGTTTCTCATAGATGTAACAGCCTTTTTTTTGTAATAAGAATCGGCTGCAATTTTAACTCCCAACAACTGAATTAATGTGCTGCAATCCATACAAGCACTTTGAGAGGATGCTTCACTCTAAACATCCATAATAGCAAACTAAAAATGGAACAGAGGATTGAAACCTCTACAGCTTTTCTGAAAGCATATTGGTGGGTTAATTACAGCGGCATGCAGATGGATTGTTTGGCAAAAAAATGAAACTCCACCAGTACAAGCTATAATCTCACATTTTTGACAGAGAGGTCAAGGAACGCTTTCATTATCTTTAGAATCACAATTGTAGGCATTACCGCTTAAATGTAACACAGCACATGGAAGTGTTCAGAGGCCCGTTTTGCTCCCAGCTGAGCTTAGCTTGTTGTTCAATTTAATCACAACCTCCCGTTTGTTATTCAGACGACAGAAGTGCCATCATGTTTGACCTCTTAATGTCAACAAGTGAGCTTGAATTGTCATTTCAGGCTTTTGTGAAGTATATATAAATAGAGTACGATCAATGGCCTTGCCAATGGCGGTGATGTTTTACAGGAAATATTGATTGGCTTCAACTAATAAGCTGCAATGACAAGCAAGGTGGCAGGAGGACCCCATCCCCTTGGCAGCGATCCACCATTCGCCACGAGTTCTGAGCAGCGCTGATGAGATTCCGCCTCCGGTCCAAAGTTATTTCTCTTTAATAGCCTTTATTGAGTAAATGACCATTAAAAATCGAGTTTTTAACCCAACCACATAAATATCAATAGGCCATATCACGGCAGAACTATGGTCCAGCTCTCTACAACTGAATCACTTTCTCAGAGACAACACTATTGATCTTTCTGTAAAAGGTAATGCTTTGATGCTCAGCCAGGACAAGATACAGATACAGTGACAGTCACTCTCTCCCACAAGTGGCCTACTAACTGAGGAACTGCTGCCGTGTCTGTACAGCAAAACAATAACTGGCTATAGATGACTAGTCATCGGCACCTAATTTTCTCTCCATGGAAACACATTTTCGCTCTAAATGCCAGTGTAACACACAATGGGTAATATTCTCCAAATGTACTGCTATTAAATAGAATCACAATCTACACTACATTCATTATTTGTGTTCTGTTTTCTGTCACCCCATTTCATTATCTCCTGCCCTCACCTTGCCAAATTTGATCCTATTCCAGCTCTCCACCTGAAGGGATTCAGGCAACACATACAACACTGCAACAGTTTATTAGAACTAAATTGAAATACATTTTTTGTTTGTTTTTCCAAATACACCGAGCAACCTACTATTACTGGCTTCCTCAGCTCATCTATTGTGCCCTAGTCAACAGCATATGTCCATTATTGGTTGAAGGGAAGCGTCCTCGATTTGAAGTACTCTGCAGGCAAATGAAAAATGTGCATACAGCTGATTTCCGAATGCTGATCTAAAGCAATTGTTGACAGAGGGCAGAAGAAAACTGACTCATTATCGGACCCAAAAATACACATTCGCGGTTCCATTTTGTTGACGGGAAATATCGGAATTTCCTATAGGTGAGAAAAGGGCAAGAAGCGAAATAAGCAAAATACTTTATATTCAAAAACCCATTCCTCATGCATAGATAAGAGTGAAAGAGAAAAGGGGAAGAAAAAGGAAGACAGGACACGTTCCTGTTGAACTTTTGTGAACTGTGAAATGACAAAAATAAAGAAAAGAAAACAAACATTTAGCCTGTGTTCAGACACCTTATGATTATATATTGGTTGTGACAAGATACATACAAAAACAACTCTCCATCTTAAAAACTGTGCCATTTAAATCCCAAAGGCTTTCAGTTGCTTTGTTTTTTTTCCCTCCTTTATTCTAATCTTTGTAAGGGCACACATTTTTTAAACAATATTCAACAATAAAAGTGACAATATTTTATAGGGCAGGAGTATTTTTTTTTCTCTGTTTTAACCTGAAATGCCCTCATCTAAACACTGAAACTGTTGTAGTGATGCATCATATCCCCTTTATTTGTCACCGGAATCGCTGACATATTGGATCGTAGTGAGAAAAACGCTTAGAAAATATTTCGCACCTCAGACTTACAGCATTCAACAGTAAACAAACACTCTTGTGACACTTTTCTCCAACTTTCTTCTCTCGGTAAAGGCTAAAAACTTCAAACGCAGGTCTGTACTTCTTGCACTGCTGAGGGTTCACCTGAGTTTTACCGGTGTGACTGTTTCCTTTTCCCTCTACAAGAAAACAATAACTAAAGACATAAGCTCCACATCTGTTTCCTGTGGCTCTACAGTACCATCAGCTAATCTTCCTGGCTGTCTGCGCAGTGGATCTATTATTTCTAATGGCAAAACAATCAGACTTTATGGCCCAGCACCACATCTACTGGAATGGAGGCAGCACGTAATTTAATACTTCAGGAATTGGCTCCACAATTTTTGCCTCTGGCTCTCCCACTGCCTGCTCAATAGGGATGTAAATGCTGCTATGATAATGGCAATAACTAGGTTCATTGGAGCTAGTGATAAACTATGAATGGAATGGATGACCCAGGGGCAGTGTACCTCGTCCCTGTGGCTCACTGATTTACTGCAAAAGAAAGGCCTGTTTCATTACGGCGGAAACCAGCTTGCGTAAAGGAAGAAGAAGAAAAAAAAAAACATAAGTCTGTAGTCTCGCAAACCTTTATGGCCATTATGTATTAAGGGCTGTTTTCCCCTGAGTTCAAGTTCAAAGATTGATAGAATGACATTTTTTTTTTTTTTCCAAACAGACAATTCAGCTTCAAGGTAATGGTAGAAAACATCAGTAAAGCGTTGTTTTTCATCTACAAACGACTGGCTGGAATGAAAGCTCTTCACATCCAACCCTAATCTTTCTGTGCTGTTTAACCACCACTTGCTCAGCTTTTCTGCACATGGACCAACAACCTCGTCTGCTCTTGCTTCCTGCATGAACATGTGATGTTATAAAGCAGGAGGTCTTTTTAGCTCTCGCACTGGGCGACTCGCGCGAGTATCTATTAAAAAACGCCGGTGCTCAGGACGTTAGATTGCATCTACATTTCGTTGTGACTTCAATTTCCTGTAATTTTTTAATGATGTGACACAAGCAGAAGTGCAAGTAGCAGTGATTTATGATGCAGTTCAACTGAATAAGAATCAAGCACCTAGAGCTATATATTGGAAAATATATACAAATTTGTACAGACAGGCTCAAACCAAACCTCCTCCTTTTTCAGTGATGAAAAGTGTGGAAGCCCACATCTTAATTCTGTAAACACCAAATAACCTTAATCATATTAACATAAGTAGATTAAGGTGTTTACACTACATGGCCTGTGCTCGATTATTATCATAATTGCTTTTAAGGCTGAGAATAGGATTTTGACACAGACAGGTCCTCCAGCTGCCCTTTTCTTTGTTATTTTCTTCTCCTATTAGCACTTGTTTAGTCTTTCGCATCCACTCCATTAAACTGAAACATGACGTGCAGCTCGGAAGTTTCCAGTAAAGCCGAAGCCCCTCGTAAAAGGTTTTCTGTATTTTTGCGGCCGCGCTATCAAACTGCTATTATAACGCCAGCCAAAGTGGGTCCAATTATGTTGCTTGTTCTGTTGTTCACACGTTTCCAGAAGTTTAAAAGTTTTAGTCTGGTCATTAAATTGCCTACACTAATGAGGTAGAACAGTGTGGTTATTAGACAGGAAGGGAAGGTTGTTTAATAGCTTCCATTAAAGACTTGGTTAGCTTACTTCATTATCCATGTGAACTCCATCCCATCCTGCACCATTTATTTAAAAACAGGGACAGGACAACAATGCAAAGCAAGTCCAGGAACATTGATCTTACCCCTGCTGCAATCGCAAACTCTTTGACAACAGAGGCTATTTCTCCTGCAGCTATCAGACTCGCTACGATGTTCAACTGGTCAGCGATACTTCTATTTGTCAAAGCATTCGCGGTGGCTCTCCACTGAACCGCACAGCGATGTTAATTACCGTGGTGATACAAACATGTCTGCGCATACTTTACGTCCTGCTAAACTGCAATTAATAGATGGAGTGTATGCAAACAAAGTCAAATTTCAAAGTCTAATTGTGCATGTGCGTGTGTGTGTGTGTGTTTGAGAAAGACTGAGACAGATAGTTGAAATATTGCAGCTGATTTATTTGGCTAAATAATAGAGAGGACAATCCTCCTCCCCTCCCCTTCCCAATTTATATCTAAATACGTATGGGTGTTCAGCAGTGGTTTGGAGCCGAGAAAACATGGTCAACAATGAAGCAAAACAGCAGGGGTTATGCACAATGCAGGACACAGAGGATTATGTTGTGGAGCCAGTTAACACTGTTGGCATTTTTGGCCAGAATTGGACTTTCGTCCAATGCTGGATTGTGTATAGACAAATGAAACATTGAGCCTTGGGAAATTGTGCAAAAACTTAATTTTAAGCCAGAATTACCACGTCATAGCTGTATGCCTCCACAAACCGGTCCAGCTGCAGTTTACATCAATGGCTGTCCAGACTCCTGCATGTGCTGCATGGAGAGAAGACCTGCAGAGAAACCAAAACCTGAATCCTGCTTGGCTAACAAAGCTGATTCAGATAAAATGCAACATTTTAGCCATAATAGAAGATTTCAATATTGATGTTGTTGCAAAGCAGCTACAAATTCTGAGACGTGAGTGGTTGACACACACAAACCAGCAGCTCAGAAGATCTACAGAATCAACACACCTTCAGGGTTGGCACTCAAGATTAGGGTCACCAACTCAGGATCTGACCAAATATCAAATATCAAAATCAAATCAGATCAGGTTCATTGTCATGTTGCTGTACATACACAGCAGTACAGGTAAGATGAGAGAACGTTTCTTCAGGATTATTATACAACCAGCAAGTTTTGCGACATGCACGTCTGGGATAAGACACTTAACGTTCAAGCTCGCTGCCTCCCGAAGGGGGCGCTGCGTCCATGCGCGCTGCCATCAAATTGAACATGGTGAACCTCTTCAGGTCCTCGTACGTCTTCAGGGACACAAAGACACACACGATGGTGTGACGATGGTGAAGCTGCAGATGCTGCCCAGAGCTAGCTGTCTGTCTGTCCACACGGAATAATGTCGTCCCCTCCAGCTGTATGTCCGTCTGGGATGTTGTCATGGAGCCATGTTTCTATTTAAGCAAACACACAGCAGTCCCTCCACTCTCTGCAGGTTTCTCTCAGCAAACGTAGCTCATCCAGCTTGTTGTCAAGGGGGCGGACATTGGAGAGTAGGAGCGACGGTCCTGCTGGTCTGGAGGGGTTAGCCTGTAGCATGAATCCTGACTCTCTTCCTCCTCCTCATATATAACATATATATAGTCATATATATAAATGTAGTCACAATCTCCCTTTCTGTTCCTGAGTATTAAAAAAAAAAGGACAGTAATGTTTTCACAGAACATTTTGATGTCACCTCTGACCTTTGGGATGTAAACTGTCATAACTTCATTATTTCACTCACAGTGACCTCTGACCACCACAATCTAAACAATTAAATCTGGAGTCCAAGTTTGAGGCAAATTTGAAGAAATTGTATCAAGGCTTTTGTCAGAGAATTGGACATTGACCACATGAGCATGGTGAAACCAGCCATGGCTGTCGTCTGCACAGAAGAATGAAATAAAACGAGCGTCTCTTGATAAAGTGTTTCATCAACACTATCATGCAGTGTATTTGCATTGTAATTACACAACTCAGAATGATCAAATTAATAAACTGAGTTCGGATGTAATTGCATTGCAGCACAGAATGAACATACGTGGAGTTTTTAAAGCCCCCTCTCGTTCTCTCTAATCACTACTGTGTGACATATTGTGCATCATAACAGGACAGACCACAGAAAAATCATTACATTTAATACGTTTTACTGACAAAAGCTAAATTGGCTCATTTGTCTTCCTCCAAAAAAAACTCACTGGATATCCATTCTTACAGTATAGCGCATGACAGTCACAGATGATTTTTCCGCAAGCCAGAGAGGTGCCAAAAATAACGCTGGAAAATATAATGTTGCACTGTAATTCATTATAGGAGCCCCTTTGTTTTCTCAGTTTCTTATCCTTTTCTTCCCAGCTTTTGTGCTGAGCTGCACATTTCCCAAAGAGCCTGCCGGTGGAGAAGTTTCGGTGACGCACCTCCACGCCGGCGGAGAAGCCTTCTTCCGTTGTTCCACTGGATACAAGCTGCAAGGCCCGAAAATACTCACCTGCCGCAACGCAACGACACCTTACTGGAGCGGAAAAGAACCCAAATGTGTCGGTGAGAAACTGGATCTTTGTCAACTCATTAAAAAAAAAAAACAGGAGCAAACAGGTTGAAACAGCTCAGAGTGTAATTACACAACATAATAATAATAATAACCTCTAGAAATATACAGTCGTCCTCAAATGTATTCATACCCTCCCATTAAAGAAGGAAAAAACAGCTGAAATAAGCTGAAATTGACAAAAGTAATAATGAATAAAAATTTTATGAAAATCATGACATTGCTTTTGAATCGTGGTTCAACAGAAATATTTTTTAAAAACAAACAAATAAAAAAAACAAGCATGATGGGACCCGTAAACTAATATTTTGTTGAACAACCCGCAATCAAGTGTTTTCTGTAACTCTCAATCAGACTTCTGCACCTGTTGACAGATATTTTGATTTTGGTCCACTGCTCATCAGCAAAGTGCTCTAATTTGTCTTGGACATGTTTTGTTTGTTTTTTAAAATTGTTCTTTTCGACCACAATTCAAAATACAATGTCTTATTTCACTAAACTATAATTTAGCAAATTTTTATTCATTACAACTTTTTTCATTTTCTAGTTATTTGAGTGACTATTGTGAATTTTGCCTTTTCTTTAATAGAAGGATGTGAATACATTTGAGGACGACTGTAGATAGTAGGCTTATTTTGGATGTGGGCTAATTTTCCCCAATGAAACTTTGTTTTTTTATAACAATATCATGAAAGCAGTTTTTACAGTTAAACTCGCGCAAAATAGTAAATTTTTAAAAACTGAAAAAATGTAATGAAGCACGTGTTTTGTTTTTTTTTTCTTTTCTTGACAAAACAGGTGATTTTGATTAACGAAGGCTTTCACTAGTTTATCTCCCACTGAGTTGATTAGTCACACTCAGAGGCCAAATGAGTGTGTTTGCATGTGATTAGCAGCACAGGGAGCTATTCTTTGGAGACGGGGCAAAACAAGGCCATTGGACCTGGCTGCCTTAATTAGAACTGGGCCACATGACTATCCTTCTCCTGCTGCTAGAAGCTCATCTGCCTCTTCCAGCCTTTTCACTGTGCCTGCCTGCAGCTGCTCTGAACTGATAGTGTTACTGCTGCCGTTTTGCTGTTCTCCTCGCAAATAATCAGACACTCTTAGATCCAGGAGAGCCGCCCTGTGTAGCCCAGCCACAGTCCACTGGATATTGATGCAATCTATGCTCAGCCAGGGACTTTTCTCTGAAACCCTCCTACCATAGGTGGTGTCATTACTTTTCTCATCTAGTTTTACCCTCCAACTCTTTGTCCTCTTCCTCTCTTCTCTCGCCCTTTCTTCTCATATAGCATCCTGTGGGGGAATGATAAAAAATGCCACCTATGGTCGCATCGTCTCTCCCGGTTTCCCTGGCAACTACAGCAACAATCTGACCTGCCACTGGGTCCTGGAGGCCCCCGAAGGCCACCGGCTTCACATACACTTTGAGAAGGTGGCTCTGGCTGAGGACGATGACAGGTGATTTATGCACGCTGCTAAACTCAAACAGATATTGATATTTAAAGTGAGCAAAGAGAAAGTGTGGGATTTTTTTTTTTTTCCAGATTTAAACTCACTTTCTGAATGACAGTATTCATAAGGCTAAAAACTCAAGGGCTATAAATGAGGGAATGACACATGAGTTGAAAGGACGTTTTATCATTATAATCCTTTAAGAGCGTTCTGTCAAGCAAATGAATTAAAGGGAATAGAAGGTAGTGAGAGGTAGGAGATGGCAATTGCATTAAATTTCCTTCTTCGGCTGCTGATCCACATGGCTATGCATGGCCATTCATCTCATTACAGAGTGCTGTAGAATATTATCACAAAGTTATTACAGTCATGACTGGAACAGTGAGCAGCTCTCAAATAGCTGTAACTTCTCTTACCTTTCAAACCTCACTTACATCTATTTTAAACTGTCCTCTCTTCTCTTGCTTTTTTTTTTTTTTAGGTTGCTGATTAAAAACGGCAACAACATAGACTCTCCCCCCGTGTACGACTCCTACGAGGTAGAATACCTGCCCAACGAGGGCGTCCTCAGCACCGGACGTTACCTGTTTGTGGAGTTCACCACAGACGGGACGATGACCTCCACCGGCGCAGCCATCAGATACGAAGGCAGGATGATAGCTGAGATTTCTAATAATGTCAAGTGCCTTCTCTGTCATTTTTGTGTTTAATGGCGTACGCCTTGTGTCTGCAGCTTTCGCAAAAGGAATGTGCTACGAGCCCTTCGTGAAATACGGCAACTTCAGCAGCAGCGACTCCACCTATGGCGTGGGCGCGGTGGTTGAATTCTCGTGTGACCCCGGCTACACGCTGGAGCAAGGTTCCGTCGTGATTGAGTGCGTCGATGCGCAAAACCCACAGTGGAATGAGACCGAACCAGCCTGTAGGGGTGAGCCAACAGATTTCAGCTGCTCTAGTAATTTTGGCGCATTAAATCTTTTGGAAAAAAAAAAAGAAGTGCTTCCACCGGAGAAGAACTTAGAGTCAGATATGACTGACCTAAAGACCCAAGCCTTTCATTGTCTGATCATTGCAGGAGTTAGTGAAGTCTTTTTGTTCAAATATTAAATACCACTGGCAGTTAACTATATCTTCCTAAGCTGCTTTCCTCTGATCCATGATAAATTTCCTCTTAAAATTGCAACAATGATCCACTTTGATATGTGTGCTTCGAGGGCAGATTTTAGAAGTGCTCAAGATTAAAGGCGTACAATAGCTGGGCCTAAGATGAACACTACCACAGCGCACAGTGTATGCAGCATATTTAACAGCAGTCCAACCCTGAGCCCTTCCCTTTTCCTCTCTGTCACACTCTTCCCACATATACACACAAACATGACATGCTGACCTTACCCCCGGTCTTTAATGCCTGCATGGTCGTTCTGCCACAGAGTGAAATTGAAAAGCTCTCTAGTAGAGCTAGATACAAGAAAATTAAATTTCTGCTCTTGTGGGTCATGGTCACCAAGTGGTTTAGCGGTAGCATGCAGTTTTACAAGGATCATGAGAGCAAAGAGCTTGCACACTCCATTTCAGCTGTTCAGCTGTATTAAACATGAAGGTCACGGTTCCATTCTCAGAGGTCACAAACTAGTTCATGCATCAACATAAATTTGTTTGGAGCAGATTGAGGTTGGAATTTAAATGCTAAATTCGTCGGAATCTTGTGCCTTGAAGTCTCAGTTTGTTTCTCAGTGTCAACCTGCGGTGTTTGTGTGTTGCAGCTGTGTGCAGCGGGGAGATCACAGACTCTGCTGGTGTGGTGTTGTCTCCTAACTGGCCCGAGGCCTATGACAAGGGGCAGGACTGCATCTGGGGCATCCATGTGGAAGAAGACAAGCGGATCATGCTCGACATCCAAGTGTAAGAAACCGCACCCAGGTGTAAGACTAGAAATCTCAGAGGGAGGTCAAGGAGGAGGTCAGATTGACCTCGGGATGTTAAACACCCCATCTCCAGACATAAACGCACACATCCTCGGTTACTTTCCCATCTTTTCTCTCACCCACATAGACACGTTATGTCATGCACATGGAGAAGTGTTTCTGTAGTTGCCGTCACTAATTAGATTTTTTTTTTTTTTTTACATCCGCTACATTAAGAATTCTGTGTTGCTTCCAGCTCGCTCTCTGACCAGATTAGCCAGTAAGCCTCCCTGCTCTCACTTCCCTGGTGTCTGCCTCAGAGTTGGCTTTGAAATGAATATGCTCTGGCAGTGAACTACTCTGAGCCACTTATCCAGCCTACCCAACTGTAATTCAGCACACATGCACACAGATGTCAAAACAGACACACGCAAACACAGGCACACTGTTTCACCTTCAGCCGTCGCTCTCACATGAATGTCACCAACGCCACACACGTGCACAACCCCACCTGCTTTCTCACGGCATCAGTCTTCACCACGTAAACGAAAAGAGAATTATCACGTCACTTTCTTTGATACACAAAGCATTTCACATTTAAAAAAAACAAAAAAAAAACTAGACAATTTGGGCATGTGCATGAGAATCTGCATCATTGTCTTGTTATCTTCCAAGGATTTATCTGTTTGCCTCAGCTGAGTGATTCCCACAATATTACATGCATCCTATAGTGAGCACAAAAACTACAGCATAAGTGATTTGTGTTATTGCCTGAAGCGCTTGCATACAAGAGGGCAGAGAGAGGTTAAAATTAAACCAGTGGGAATACTGCCCGAGGACGTAGGAAAACAGAGTCACTGACAAATCTCAAACAAAGGGTATTGTGAGCTATTGGTCATAGTGGTCATCTATGCATGCAGGCGTTTTCTCCCTTCAGTTTGAATATTTTCCTTACCGTAGCCTGATAAAATTAAAAGATTTAAATATGAGGTCTGGATGCTGTGCAGACAGATTGCAATCCACTGTAATGGACCATCTACAAGTCATCATCACCGTCCTCATCACTGCCACATGTCTGATGGACAAGATCAGGTAGAGATGAAAACCATGGATCATTTTACTGGTTTGAATTACTTCCTCACCTCAGTGCCAAGATTCATAGTCACTGCCTATTTCAAATTACAAAACAAAAAGTGTGTATCACTGTCTGCAAGGCCTCACATCCAGCATGGAGTCTGGAACTTCTGTTTGTTTGGTCCAAACTACATCCGCTTCTATGCTGCATTATGGCTGCACGAACAATGATAAAGTTAGTTGCTCGGCAACCTATTATTTACAAGCAAGTTATCAGATTGTTGTTGTTTTTATTGATTTTGCAGTCTTTTATGTATGCTTTTAACAAGGAAGTAACACAATGTGAATCAGAGCCGAGCCGAGAGCCGGGCTGTCTGTAACCAACGAGTGGATCCACAGCTGAAAGAGATGTTCAGTGTGGAGTCAGTTCACTTAGAAAATTAATTAATTTGTCCATACATGCACTCAACGCCTCACAAGGACAACATGAAACGTTTTGAATCAATTAAAAACAAAAGCAAATGGGCATGTAAGTCATGACATGCTGTGCAGTCACGCCGGAACTATAACATTCTCATCTGTGGTGTGGGGTGAATGGATGTGGTTTCCTACTAACCAGTAACTTGTGCAATGAAAAAAAGAACATTTCAATCTGGATACAATTTTGGCAAAAACTACCAGTCTTCAGACTGAGGTGGTCATAATCTATAAGGTGCTTTGTTGTGTTGCTCCATTACTAACATTAGGTAGATTCAATTCAAACAAATATACACAAGAAGAGAGATCATGATTCAAAAAGAAAATGTGCATTACTCTGCAATTGTCATTCATCTAGTGACTTAAATTATACTGAGTAATGCCCCCGTAGCTGTGAGGGTTTCTGTAAGTGTAGGCAGTTTCTGCACAGTCCCAGTTTTGTACACTACTGCACGGTCACAATGCGCATGATTCCCCAAACTTTATCTCTCAGGCTTACAGGCACTGAGATATGAGCCATCACTCAAATACCATCCACAGATCAAAAGGGAATAATGGCATCAGAGGATACCAATAAAACACAATGTCTAAATACCACACAGGGGGTTTATGTGACCCCGCATGTCTCTCTGTTCTTTAGATAGAGATTAAGACTCAGTGATTAATGTCTGATGTTGAAAGTCAACCAGTCCAGCTCGGGTAAAAAAAAAAAAAAGAAAGAAAGAAAAAAAGGGAAAGATCAGAGGGGATTTTTTTTCCCCACACAGAAGTAAACAAGTTTGATTTGAGGTAAACTGATTTTCATTCAGAGATCTCTTTTTTTTAAATTGCACCAGTCGTAAGTTTGTTTTAATCCAGGCCACATGAGGCTGCTCACTGTAAATTAATGGTGTTGCGGCCAGCTTTAGCTTATCTCAAGGTTGGTCATGCGTGGCTTTCATGGCAATAGAAACCCACAGCCTGTCTGATCCCTGCAGACCCTACCATTACCTCCATGTCTGGTCCGCTGAGCTTCGAGAATAGTATTCCTAAAGGCTTGGTCAACGTGTAACTTGTGTCAAGGCGTGTTTGTGTGCATGCGTTATGCATGTTGAAGTGACAAAAGGCTCTTGTGGATAAGAGCTGTCTCATTATAAGGGTGGGCACACACTTTTCCACATTAATTAGAATGTTTTCTGTATTATAATTCATCACTGTGCCTGTGCTGGCAATTGCAGGGGAGCAGTGTGCATAATGAGGACTGATTAATTAATTTAGGCCAAACAGGAGGGCTGGCTCTTTGCTAATTAGCATGGAGCATGGCTTGAGCAAGAGCCAGAGACAAGAGGTTACAGCTGATATCCCCACCTGTGGAGCAGAAATAGGTAAATGGTACACATGTGGGTTTTAGCATTCAGGGTATACTGTATCTGGAATTATGTTTCGCAGTACAGCGTTACAAGGAAGTGTATTTAACAGTGCTGATGTCAGTGTGAGTTTACTGGGCAGCAGTGGAGACTGTTTAGGTTGGACATATTGGGTTTATAGAGTCCTCTTGTGGAGACTCCGAGCATTGCATGTTATGTGCAAGTCGACTTGTACCGGGGTCAGGGGTGTACCAGGGAAGCGATTCATTCAGGGGATGGAGGGTGCACAAGTTGAGTCGGTGAGGTTTTAATGACAGAACATGTGCAGATGCAAGGTCTCATGTGCACCCTTAATGACAGGCACTCAGAGAGGGCTGGAAAAGACAACTTTATGGATTTTTTTTCTTGGCAGTCCACCAATCCATCGATGTGGTGACCCACTGGGATTTGTCCCAGTAGGCATGATTGCCAGCTCACCACTGGTTGGGGGTTACGTAGTTGCCTAGAAACCAGGAGGTTATTTTTTATTTTTTAAGGAATTCATATGAACGGAGCGGAGCAATTCAGATGGCAAATATGTTCCTGGAAAAGATGCAGAAGGTTGCTTTTGAAAGCATGACACTGAAAGCAATTTCCATTCTGTTAGAGTTACTGGAGATTTGTTGGGTTCTTTAAACTTGACAGGTCAGTGAAGGTGACAAAATACCTAGAGGCTTGGAGAAAACAACTGTCATCCCCTCATCTGCAGAATTGAGCCAGTGTCATTGGTATGCAGAGGAGTTTTCAGAAGTACTCTTAAAATTCTTTTTCAAGCCGAGTGTGGGCAAACACCCAAGTCATATCAGCGAGGGAGATATTTAATCAAACAAGACAACTCTAAACAAATAATGCCTTTATTTTAATATTTCAAGTAGATTTACTTTGGTATTCTTGAAATGTTTTGTGGATTTCCATCCTTCCCTGTGGCACATTTAGCCGTCACCTATCGCCATTTTTTTAGTCGTAGCTCATGACTGGCATTAAAAATGAGTATTGCAGCGATCAGAACTGTACTCCAACTGTACTCTGATTAATATCCTTCTAAAACGAAAAGGAAAGATGTATTAACGGACACATTGCAGGAGACAAGGTGATTTTTTTTCTTGAATTAGTTAGCAATTTGCTACACAGGGCAGGGGGTGACAACTATTAATAAGGAGCCAGGTGGGATGACATTTGCGCAAAGTGATTGCCAGGTTACTACAGCGAGGACAGTTGAGCGGCCTGTAGTGACTCACCACTGAGCGCTGTGCTGGTCTGGACCGAAGGCATTGTGCATTTGGCATTCTTCTGCGGAGTCAGCAGGGTTCTGAATACACTTCAAGCAGACAGATGAGCCAATAGATGGGGTCAGTGGGGAAAATTTAAAACCCAAGGTTGACTGCAGGATTCTTGATGAGGTAGAATGACTTGGGGGTGGGGGGGAGGACTATTTAGGTACCCAGACAGGAGAAGTTCCAGAGTGTCAAGCGGGGAAAGAATGGGATTTGCTAATGCTGTCGACCGCAAAGCTGATTGTTTTTAGATTTGCCCGCAGTGTTGGCCATCTTGTCTAACATCAGACATCAAAATCTGGAGCCAGAGTTAGTGGGGTTCTTGTGAAAAGGCTATTGTAGTTTTAAAGCCTTGCAATTGAAATGGGGCGTCTGTCTTGCGATGTTATGGTAGATATCAAAGTTGTGCATGTAAGTGTGAAGGAAAAAGCCTTTTATAATTGATCGCTTTCAGATATGGCACTGTGAAATATCGGTAAAGATTAAAGAGATCCTGGACCAAGTCATTAGCTGAAAGTGCGAAGACGGATCTCAGCGCTGTGATCTGATGATGAAAATGCTTCTCGCGGGTTCAGTTTTGACCTGGTTAGACTTCTGAAGTGATAAAGGCACAAAGCGGATATGGCCCACGTTTGTGGAACGGTCTTCAGGAAAAGATAAAGATCAACAGAATGCTATTGAGGTTGTGGTGATGATGAACTACTGCTTTCCAATAAAAGTAGTAAAATTAGGAGGTAGACCCACCTGGGGAAAAAAAAAACAAAAGAATAGCACTTGGCATGGCTGACTAATGTCTAAATCTGGACAGTATGAGGCAAAAGGGAGCAGTAGGTGTTGCTATATTTTTGTGTTGACGGTGATGAAATGCAGAGACTGAAGGTAATCGCACGGATGTTCTCCTAAAAAGGTCTGTGTGTGTGTGGAGTGTTCTGGTGGAGGTTTAGAAGTGGAGACAGGCATTGTCATTCCTGTCACTCCTACCCACAGCTGCTGATTGTCAGGGAACACGGAGGTGTAAATTGTCCCTATAGTGGTCCAGCTAACCAGAGGGAGTACCTTGTCACTCAGCACCTCACTTCACTCAGATTCATGCAGGCGGCATTCATTATTTGTGTGCAGCGAGAGAAGGTTGTCGAAATTTCTGCACGGGTACGTAGTGGGATCCGCTTGTCATTCTGTTGTTTTGAAGTGTCCCCTTCCTGCTTTATGAATCAACTGGTGGTCAATGAATATGCACCTAAGTGAGTCAGTTATTAGTTAAAACTGATGAATAGAGAAAAAAAAGGTGGGATTCTTTTAAAAAATAATGTGGGTGAAAAGAACTGAAGTGGGTGCATTTGGTTGATTACAACAGCGGCCTGTTTCTAATGTGGACATTCTGTGGGGGTAGGTTATGGATAAAAGATTGCAGAGATGTCAGCAGGTCATTTGTTTGCCTCTATCAGATAACACAGCCTCCAATCCTGCCACAGAGTTTGCTCTAAAAATGCAGCGAAATTTTAGTCAGTCTGGCAATATTCTGATTTTTCAGCATAATAATAATTTCTAAAAACCCGTCAAACTCAACTTCGGGTGCAAGTTTTTATTGTTAAGTCTGTCATTTGGTGTTCCAGCTCTTCTCACACACACACACACACACACACACACATAATCTGAGTGACTTATATAATGTGCCAAACAGGTGAGTCAAATCAGTGAGCTCAAAAAGCATCCAGTGTAGGAACAGACCTCGCAGAGAAATTAACACATTCAACATCCATATTTTTGGAAGTAACAAACAAAATAAACAAAGCAGATAAATCACAGTGTAAAAACACAAAGCAGAAATGTCTAGACAGTAACATTTGACATGAGAAGATAATGTTTTTGTTGTTTCTGAACAGCCTTCACTGACTCACTCATTGATATATATCAAGCAGGATGAACAAACAAACCGTCTTGTCTTTCCTCCATTTAAGTTTTTTGTTTTTTTAACACTGGATTGATTTTTTTACTACTTTGATGCAGTATTTTACTTTTTGGCAGCTTTAAGCACAGACAGAGGTTTTACTTTGTAAACGTTTCTGTATGATTTGTTGTATTTTAAAGTCAGATTTAAATTCTTTACATTAGATATTCATTGCTCTTTAAAACTGTGGCCGAGATGAATTTTAGTTTTCCGCTGCAGAAATATTGATGAATTTAAATGTATGCATCCCGTACATATTTTTTTGATTCAATATTAAAATTCTCACCTTCTGCTTTTACTATTTTTTTGTTTGTAGTGTTTGTTGGTTCCGAGCGTAAGGACGCTTGGATGTTTGAAGGCTTTCTTGTCCAAGTACCCTCTCTCTGTGAAGTCTGTTTCTATGTGAGCACATCGATTCCAACCACCTGTCTCCCCATTCTGTATGTATCTTTCAAGGTGGTGTCTCACATTATGCAACGCGCACTTGCCAAGATTTCTGCTTCTCATAATAGAAATACAAGGATTGCATCAGTATTGTGAGTGTGCAGCGGCGTGTTAGGAGTGTTTTTCCATTCAAATCTTTAATCCGACCTCAACCAGCTGTTGCACATCCCTCTGAGAAACAAACATTTGTCTTAAAAAAAAAGATGAAAAAAAGATCCAGATGACATGGCAATATGGATATTATTATTACAGAGTAAATCAGAGAAACAAACACAAGGGGGATAAGACAATGGGCAGACAAGGTGTGATCACATTTACAGTTGAGAGAAAAGCTGGCATTTTTTTGTAACTTGTAATTTCTATTATTGCGAATGGAATAAAGCTGTGATGATTTTCTCACCATACTGGGAAAACAATGCTTTTCTAAAAATAGTTTGGAATCGTAGCTTGATTGCGTGTAGTGAATAGTGGCTCACGCAGGGGAAAGGTGATTCACAGCTACAAAGCTCCTCCGTATGAAGAAGAATGGCACCGTGCCACCGATACTCTTAAGTTGTAATCAACACAGTTTAGAGAGTCTTACAGCCGTACAGCCAATCCGCGCTGCTATTTTAACACCCGCTTTAAGGCAGGTAAAGAGCACCCGGTTTCCTCTTGCTTATTATATCAGCAGGGAACTACAACTTCTGTGACTTACTTTCACCATTCTCCGTCCCCCGTGCATGAATAAATGTCAAGCTTTACTGTTGCTATGTAAAGAGAACGGTGACATCTGAATCTCCAAATGGAAAAGGTTAATGCATTCTTAAATTAATCAGTGATTCTGTCAAACTGTGGCTTCACTACATTATATTCAACTAAATATGAGCATGTAAAGGAAACATTTCGAAGTTTAGATTACCTATTAGACCTTCATTTCACTTCCCTTTAGTCCTGCTACATTCCTGTAATCCTAGTTTCCATATATTTCATTGTTTTGGTTCTTTCTTTGTAGAGCTGCTGGCTTATTCCTTTGGATTATTCCTATGTTCTGCTCATATGCCCATATATACACATTAGTACATATTCATGAGGGCAATATGTGGATGAAGAAGACATACATCATGAATTATTTAGTGTTTACTTCACATCGGATCCATCCAATATAAACAGAATTAAAAATTTTCCAAGTACTGCTGACATCGCCAAATATCATCAAGTTTTGCTTTCATCAGCTGAGGAAGTAAAGGCTCTGAGCACAGACGCTCGGCAAACACGCCGCAGAGCCTCGGAACGTTCTGTGTCGCTGGAAATCTCAAGTTATATCATCGAGGGGGGGGAATAAAATGCGACCGCTTTTTTTCTGTCAATTCCAGCCTCCATGTGGGTAAGAATGACCTGCTGACCTTCTACGACGGCGATGACCTGACAGCCAACATCCTGGGCCAATACAGCGGCACCAAGCCACACTTCAAGCTCTACACCTCCATGGCTGACGTCACTATACAGTTTCAGTCCGATCCTGCCACCAACATCTACGGATACAACAATGGATTTGTGGTGCACTTCTTTGGTAAGACACAATCGTTTTTATCATTTCTATAATTTCCCTATATTTATTATATTATTTATATAAAACACTGCTAACAAGTTTGAAATGTTCTTCACAATGAAAGCCTAGGAAGTCACTCATTTGAAAGACAAAAGTCTGTTTGCTCCTCTTGCCTCTGTCTGTCTGTCTTCTGGTTTATCCCAGGTGCACAGGATTAGGTGCACTTCAGCATTAGCAGGTTTTGCCCAATGCTTTGTGTTCTTGGCCTCGTATGCTTCATTTAGAGAGGCACGGATTGACTGGTGCCAAGCCACATGCTGTGTTCCTCCAAGCAAACATCACAAGCCTCTATTTACATTTTCCTCCCCGACCATTGCTGTTCAGAGCACAAAGAACAGAACATTTCTGCAGCCGCATTCATGCCCCGCAGATGCTGTTGCGGTTCGGCTCGGATTTCACCGAGGAGGTTTTATTATTATGAGAAGATTTCATATTATTAGAATGGTTGTTGTAATTCCCTATTGTCTGTCTGCAGTTCCTAATTTCCCACCTTGTCATTCTGTCTCTAATGTCCCAACACAACCGGTCCGATGCCAAAAGAGGTGCCAAGGAATGACACCTGCTCGGAGCTGCCGGAGATCACCAACGGCTGGAAGAGCACGTCTCACCCCGACCTCATTCACGGAACCGTCATCACCTATCAGTGCTACCCTGGATTCGAGCTGGTAGGCTCCGAGATCCTCATGTGCCAGTGGGATCTCACGTGGAGCGGTGATGTGCCGAGGTGTGAGGAAGGTGAGAGGAAGCACGCCTAGAAACCCGGGGGTTTTCTCAATTTGTTCACACAGGGAAGGTGAGCGAGAGTAGGATCTCGCCGGTTATATACTCCTTGATATCGAGGTAAGCTGACTAGACCGGGTGATGTAACTCTCATTCTATTAGAGACTCTTTGTCTGCACAGGTTATGCATGCTTTGGGACTTTTAAGGTTTTCAGAAGAGCTGTTTAGCCGGTTAATGATGATTACAGCGCTCTGTTAGTGCATGCATCAGTTGAATCTGAGCTCCAGTGGAAGGCAAGAGAAGACAACCCACAATTGCCTTTTTGCCTTTTCTTGTGCCTGGTGCTAAAAGCTGCCATTTGCATACCAAAATCTCTGACTGAGCTCTCAGTGGTCAATTGAATTGTAGATAATGCTGGCACCATGTCAAGTTAAGTGAAGCCACTGTTATTAATGCAGCACATTTAAAACAAGACATTTAGACAAATTGCGCTCAAGTAGAGAAATAAGATTAATGTTAGAAAATTAGCAAAGAAGTTCAAATATTAGGGTTAAGACGCTGCAACATTATATATTGTACAAATTTGCCTGACTAATTAAATTTGTCGGGCAAATCGGTTTTAGCAGGGAAGAGAAATAACAAAGAAGGAAACTGTGTGGAATGAAAACAAGACTATCTCTGATTTTGCTGCACTGTTATTAAAAAGGTATTCGAAGATAAACAGGTTGAACGGTTACACAATAATCGATTGTTCTGTTTAACATTAAGACCTGAAGAATTAAGAATGCATCAGCCCATGAGCTGTTATGTATCCAAGAAAAGACAAGAAGTTGTTTGCCACCGCCACCAATGCCAGCCCTTTGTTTTTATGCCGCCCCAGTCATGACGTGTCAGGACCCTGGAAACGTGGAGCACAGTCGTAAAGTGATCGCAGGCAGCCGCTTCACCGTTGGATCGACCGTGCAGTTTATCTGCAACAAAGGTTACGTCCTGTCAGGCTCCAGCCTCCTCACCTGCTACAACCGAGATTCAGCCACTCCCAAGTGGAGCGAGAAGCTGCCCAAGTGTGTCCGTAAGTTACACAAATCAGAAATGTTCACAGACACTGCTGACACCCACACTGTTTACGTGCTTATCTGGTTACACACTGTTTTGTTCTATAAGATAAAAGCACAAAGTCAAACTCTGCCTTCAGTGTTTCTACTCCTGAAAAAGGTGCCTCATCATGTTTTTTTTTTCGTCACGTAAGATATTGTGTCCTTGTCCTCAGCTGAAAAGTATGAGCCATGCAGGAACCCTGGTGCCGCATCCACCAGCGTGCAGAGCTCTGAAAAGGCCTTTTATCAAGCTGGAGAGACGCTGACCTTCTCCTGCCACACCGGCTACGAGCTGCAGGGTGAGGCCACCATTTATTGTATCCCCGGACACCCGTCACAGTGGAACAGCACTCCTCCCGCCTGCAGAGGTAAACCATGCCCACGCACTGTCGCAAACTTTCTGAAATTGCCAAAGCATTTTTTGGAACATTGCAACCTAAATAAAAATTGAATGCTATTGATTTAGTCGCTGTTCTTCAGTTCATTTTGTTCTTAAGTGTTACGTATGTATACTGCCGTGCTTCATGTTGCACAGCTTGGCTTCAAATTCTGGCTCACCTGCAATTATGTATGTCCTTGCAGCTTCCACAACACAGTACGCGAACGAACGCAGGCTGGATGGTGAGTCATGCTTCACAACATTTCTATTGATATTCGTTCGCCGTGGCTATTTCGTGGAAATAACACCTTTTTGTGTGTTTTCTACCGTCAAGTTGTGAACAATATGGATTACGGGATGGAGGGAACCAACATCGCCCTGGCGGTTTTTATTCCAACCGCAGTCATCTTGGTAGTTGTCCTCGGGATTTATGTCTACTTTGCAAAGTAAGTTCTAAATTTTAAAAAACGTGGGTCTTTTTTCATTTTCCAGCAGAATGGCCTTTTGCAGGATGTTCTCTGTTTCTCCGCTCAGACTCCAGGGGAAGTCCATCAGAATGCCAACGTCCTCGCCGCCGTACGACAACATGACAGAAGAGTCAGCTTTCGACAACCCTATATATGAGAGCGGAGTAAGTACAGATGTCATGAGCATGCAAGACGTGGATTCACAGAACACCAGTGTGCTGTCCTGAGCCTTCCCCCCGTCTGGCGTCATCCCGTTGTCATCTCACGTTTCATCAGCAGAGGGCACCCCTTCGCCTCATTGTTCATCAATCATCACTAGGAGCTTGTGATCTTAGCCGATGATGCGACTGATAAAAACGTGAACAGCGGACGCTTCCCTTCACCCCCGCCCTGATGTCAGAAGTCATTTTCATCCTGAATTTTCATACTTTATCCACTTGGATGAAAGAGAATGACATGTTCTCACTGTGGTACCCATATCATCTACATGTGTCATGTTGAATGCTGCAAACCCAACGCTGTGTGAGTGTACATTTTGCTCTAAACTGGTCTGTACAAATGAAACTGTGATGTGTTGTTATTTATTTTAAAACTAGTAGCCTCTCGACACCTTCTAACGGTGTGATTGCCTCTTCAATGGGGGCTTTACTTTATCAGACGGCGTACATCAATGACAGACGTAGCTGTTTTACTTAGGCTTTTACTGTATGTTCCTGCGCTTATTGTTTGCAACCGACTCATAAGTCACAAAGATATATTTGCACTGTAGAGCAAACTACCACATAGCCATAGGCCGTTGTGTGAATAGAGACGATAAGTCTTCTCTTGTTTATTATCCTTTTTTTTTTATTCTCTGCTCCTTCAGCACTGGCAGACTCATTCTAGATACTAAACCCTGTCAGTCTGTCCACTCTGGCTGTACTGCAGAGCAACAATGAGGTGAGATCGACTTCTGATGCCGAGAGCACATCTTATTTACTCACTGTCCCCTGAACCTTCGACCATATATCTTTCACTACCTCCCCTGCTTTTATTTTAACATATTTTTTTTGCATTACTAGTTACTGCAGCAGTATTATTCTTGTGTATATACCCATTGAATGGTGAGGATTTTGAATCACAGAGTTGGTACAGTCATGAGATGTGACCTTTTTAGAAATGCAAATTATATTTGTTTACACCTAAATAATGGATTAAGGAAAACAGAGAAGAAGCTACTTTGTTTTCTTCTCCTCTGCATCTCCGCCATCCAGATATTTCAGAAATGTTCTCTGCTTTCATGTTTGTATGTATGACTGTAGCATCTTGATCATATTTAGTCAGTAGTGACTTTTGCAGTACCTTACTTAAGGGTCCACGACTGATTATTATTTATTTATTTGTTAATTTCATTCCTAAAAAAATGGCAGAAAAAGATTTGAAACTGCAGCTAAAGTGCATACAATAAACTTAAAATACTGGTGCAAGCTTTAGCAGACACTTATGATAATGAATGATAATTAATAGCTGTCCACATGGAAATCTATCCTCATCATGTAATTATTTCAAATGGTTTTCATGTTCACACTGAATCATTGACACTGCAGTGGATTTATTTTAGGTAATCATTTTGCATGTATGTATGTTCAATCAGAATGACTGACTTACAACAAAAACTGCATTTGTCGCAGTATTCCAGTGTTATATTGTAGCTGATGATTATCTAAAGGGTTTATCTGCACTTGACAAACTAACTTCTAATTATCATTCCCTTTTTTTAATCGCTTGTTTGTCTGGTCTTTACAGGACAAATGAAAAAAAAGATTAAGAGGTGTCCATTTAGAGACCTTAAAGCAAGATTTGCTCAAGCTTTGCCTTTTGGGACCCTCTCTGCACTGCTCATCTTTTCCTCCAACACTTTTTTTTCTTCTTTTTTGTTCTCAATATTTTTTTTTTTTGTTTCACTTTCCTCTTTGTGTGTTTTACTGTAAATATGTCTTTCTTTCCACAGTCAAATCTGTGAATCTGTGGAACACCATGGTGATATTTTTATAAAGTAAACTGTTGATGACCGTTGGTGATTGTATGTTTTTGAGTACTTTTTGAAGCCCTGAGCCGGTGGCAATTAGGGATTGAGGGAAAACGATGCCTCGATTGTTGAGATCTGTTGGATACAAATACCCCCTCCTCATCGACCGACATTCTTTGGAAAAATTTGCCACCATTACTCTCTTTTCTTTGTGTGTATGGGTCTGCTATCTGTAAATAAACTGCCTGTCCAATATGAGTGCCTCACGACTGACTATAACCTGAGAAATCACATGTGAATATGTTTGTAAAACTGAATCTTTGGTTTATCATTTTGTATGCGTTGGCCTGGCGTTGTTAGCTCTCCGCACTGTGTTCGCCTCTTTTCCATCATGCAGTTTCTCTTCAAGAAAGTTTAACAAACGATGTGGGATGTTTTCCTACCAGCTGACGTGTGGTTCCAACTGCGGGTTGTTTTTACATGGGACCCATGAGCTACGTCAACCATGTCACACTGTAAAGTCTGATTCAAAAGGTAGCACTTAGTTCATTTTGTGTATGTACCAGAACGTGGTTGCACCTCAGCATTAGCAGCCCCCCCACCCGAGATTACACCCCGTGATATACGGTAACCACTGGATTAAGGTAACATACTGAGGCTGTTAAGTCAAACACCAGATTGATCCCCGTGTTACAAAACAATTTGAAATCCTGCACTGTGCAAAATAAATCCGTGTGTAACAGATGGGTGTTTGCTTGGGGTAGCATTGCGGTGCATCTGCTTGTGTTAAAATTTGTAGATAAATCTCATCTCCTTTGTGCATATCCTTTATACTCTAACAAATCTTTCTTTCAGCATCACAGCTTTTGCAGCCACACCCAGGAAACCAAATCACCTTCAAATATCTATAATCCTCTGATTAATAATAAAATAAACTGTTGTTTAAAGTATTGTCGTGGACTCGTTCATGAGTGGAT